>NW_015150699.1:1028703-1036943 GCF_000732505.1 Cyprinodon variegatus
ATATATATATATATATATATATATATATATGTCCATATATATATATATATATATATGGACGGAAACTTCAGCCTTAAGTAATTTCAGCTTTAAGATTTGCAAGGTTAACAAATAGTTTCAGCTCTATACTTGCAAAGATATTTTATCCTGACAAGGATCAGGTTGTTGAATGCAAATTAAACTGCACTTTAAAGATGTGTCTTTACAAAAGTATTTCAATGAATAACCTCCTTTTTCTTTCTTGTGTCATGTTGTCTCATAATTTCAAAAGTATACAAGTTTAACACATTAATGCAACAAAATAACAATGTATATGGGTATGAATGCTTTTTAGAGTGCTCTAACTACAAACTATAATGAGGATTTTGTCAACTTAATTTACTGTATACCATATATTTCATATGATTTGCTGCTTTTCTGACAGATCTACACCATGTCTCTCAGCTTAGGGATAAACTTTTCTCGTAGGTCGCTATTCAGTTCTAAGTTGCTCATTTCAACTGTGAACCTACTGTAGCTTTTAAACTACTCTTATATCAGCACAATAAGCCTTCATCTTAAGCTGTTAAGTATTACAGATACAATGCTTTTGTAATACGAACTCCCACCATACATATCCGCCTTAGCTTTTTGCCAATTACAGGAAAATATTCACAGCATTTGCCAAAGGGGAAATGAATGCTTGAGGTTAAGCAGCCATGTGAAAAGCAAAATCACGAATCCATGAAATTCAGGGCTGTGCGGAAACTTGATCCCCGTCAGGGACTGCAGAGTTAGTGACAGCTGCAATAACGATCTCAGATCTCACATAGAGAAACCGCAGAAAGCTGTCAAAGAAAAGTGATAAAGGTACGCTCTGTTGCTCACAATTAGATCAAGTGCCTACTGTACCTCTCCAGAAACTAAACATGCCATTTCTGTGCCAGCCTGAAGGTAGCTATATAATTTGAAGGTGGACATGTGGACCAAATATGTTAGGTTGCACATGATCCTGTACATTCTTTTCCCTGAAAGAATATAAAAAACAACCTTATCTAAACAGGTTATATGACCCCAGCAGATGTGGATGTTGTATCTCGCTGCTCTGAGGATGGATGATGCAGTAACGGTTCTTTCTTTTGTAATCTAATCAAAGTGATGAACCATCTTAACTCAAGGACAAGCTCTCAGTTAGAATGTGCATCTTTAACTTTCTCCCACCATCTTCAGCTTTGGTTGAAGCTCATGGAAAACGATGAGGCTTAAGGAGATCTGAAAGTCCTTTAAACTAGTTTGCATACATTTACATATCTTTGGACTGTTTGCTTCTATTTATTTAGAACATATCCAGCTGTTACACAAACAGCCCTGCAATAACACAAAGGAATATCCACTCCTCAAGAAAATTAGTTTTTGATGCTAATAATGCAGATAAATCTTACTGCCAGCTGGAAAGTTGTTTCTTTTTCTGCTTATTGCAGTTTTAAACTTTTACACCTTATAGTTTTTAGTGATTTTTTCCCTTTTTGAAAGACATGAATCCAGATTAAAATCGAAATGGTTCTTGTCAAAGAGAAATCTTAAATAGAATACACCACAGCGTATTCACAATCTGCTCTGTTATTAAAAACAAAGTATAATGCAGTTTGGGGAAAAAGGAGCAAAAAGAAACTGCAGTGTCCTGTAAAATGAAATTGGTCTCACTTGATAAGCTGGGTCTGTAGGATTCTCTACGTAGACAAACACGTTAGGCAAGTTAAAGCGGATTTATGACCACCTGGAAAGGAACTCAGAGGTGGGTACTCAGGAGCATGATGGAGATTTATTGAAGTCTTTTTCTCTCTTCCTGTCTCTCTCTCTCTCACAAGCGTGTACATGTTACCCACATTTATACACGACAAGAGAAACATAAAGGAATAGCTGCGTTTATAGATCTTTGGTAAGCACTCAGAAGTAGATATCAACGGTAAGAAGAATATGGCTTAATTATGAAAAAAACCCATGTCTGCAGCTTGTAGCTGTATTTTTGCAACTTTTATTTCAGGTGTCGGTCAGCAGGACAGGCAGAGGTCATAATCATACCTGGTGATTCCGATTCTCTAGATTTACAATTAATTCTTTTTGATTAGATGAAATAATAAATTGAATTGCTGGTATTACAACATGTTTTTAGCTGTTAGCTAAATTACATCTCCTGGCAGTTAAACAACATAGTGATAATGGTATTATATTAACATTCATTAGAGACTTAACAAAGTAATGGTAGTTAAGGGTGGATGTATAGATGGTGGAAAATGCATTTTTTAAAAATTTATCAATGGTTATATCAAATGATCTTTCGTTATTAATATAGAATTGATTTAGACTTGGAAAATAATTTTTTTAACACAGCCCTAATAATTAATAGGTTAAATTATCAGTTAAATTTAAATCTAAAGAGGTTAATTAAGTCAAATTACCACTTCTTCACAACTTCTAAAGCTTTAACTTGTGTTCAGTTACAATAATATTGTGAGCACAACCCTTTACTGGTCGTTCTTTCAATGCTTTATAGAGAATACTGAGTAGAAGAGCTATAATACAGATTTAATAGACATTGTACAGAAATATTTTCCTCCATAATTTAGACTCCTCCCCATAGACCTTTAATGCTGCAGAGCTGCTATTCAGCTTGGCTAAACCACCAACGAGACCATTTTTATACTGAGTGTTCGAACTGTGCATTTTCTAAAAAGACTTGCGGTGCCTTTCATGTGACTGAAGGCCCTCTGTTTTCCATTTTTAACTGTGACATTTCCTTCGAGCCTGTGATGTCACCCAGCAGTCCGACGAGATCTAAAGTGGAGGGGGGGGAGACTGACTTATTGACCGGCTCACATTAGTCCTTTGAGGTGATTCTTATTCTTTGCAGCATAACTGTTGTTACACAGGCAGAAAGGCTCCACAGAAAGTCTTTGAGGTTTCCAACCTTTTAAGCAGGATAAGATATAGCTGTTAGACAGGAATCAGCAGTTTCTGGGACAGTCTAGCAACAGAAACCAAAGTGAGAGACAGACCACAACAAGTCTGAAGCAGCGCAGCCGTGAATTCATTTTCACAGATTGCAAAGTGGTCCCACCCACCTCCTGGTAACACGTTTAGCAACAGTAACACCAACACAGATGGCTTTAGCCCAGCAAGGCTGAACTCATTGATTAATTTAAATAAGAGAACAACACCTCACCATGTAAACACAGCACACCTTCAGGAATGAGTAAGTCCGTGGTCTCTCACACTGCTTAAAAGTCAGGAACACACTCCACCAGACTGATGTGACCCTTCCTTGTAACCTTGTTGCAACATGGATTACAAAGCAGAGTACAGTACTGGGGGGGCTGTAATAGGCAGTTCTTCTCTAGAAACACAGGGTCCGGTCAGGCATGTAATAGTTTCACAGACCTCACCAGGGAGGGTCAATAAAGTTCAGTTGCTAAATCAGCGTTTTTGAAATCAACTCAAAAAAGACTCAGAGAGAAATATTGACTCTCAGAGACTTAACGTCCAATGACTTTCGAAAACAACCAGAGGGCATCACACACAGAGTACATTTGTATTATAACAAAACAAGTCTATGTGTTTTATTTCAAATGATTTTGCTTGGTTTAACATTTTTCTTAAACTCCCAAACGGCAATCTGCACACCAACCTTGTATACATGAACTAATTAGCCATGCATTAAGTCAAACCAGTAGTGGCATATATAAAATATTTAGATGCCTTTACACGCTAATAGTGAAAGTAATAATAAAAATACAAAGTCCCCATTTTGTTATGTGCTCCAAGTGCTGCTAACTTGATGGATGTAATGTAAAGATAACACACCGGCCTGCAGTCATGCCACATAACACCAATTATCAAAATTAGTTTATGAGTTTCATTTCCACTTTCTGTTCTGTCAAATTATTTTTGTTCATTCTTTCATTTTATCAAGGGGTAAACTGGAAACAGAATTACCACTGAATTTGCTGGAGGACTTCCTGACTTTTTTAATATCAGTTATTTTTTTCTGCTCAGTCTAGGGCTTTTTTAATGTTTTTCTTTTTTTTGTTCTTTCTCTTTTTATTTATTTTAGAATATAATGATACTGACTCTAAAATATCTTGAATTATATTTTTTCCTTGTCTTATATAAAGCTCCAACTCGGTTTTACACAGACTCATCAGTTATTAAGGGAACCATGTCTGTTTTACAACATAGAAAAAGTGGGATGTGAGATAAAAGGGTGGAAGATCTCAGTTAATGTTATTAGTTCAAAGAGTCTGTTTTTGGCTCCTTAAGTGTTTATTGGAAATTAGTCTGCCTTAAACAGAAAGGTAGAAATACCCCCAACAAAAGAAGCAGCTATTATGCAATGTTCAGATATGTCGGTGCTGTCCATGGTGCTAAAAAGACAATAATGCAAAATCCACTTTTTTTAGTCTTTGAATATATTTTGTTGCTCATTTGGAATCTCAAGGAACAAAGAAATGTTTAAATTAGCCCTTACATGTGTTCTGTGAATAGCTTTTTGTTTGTTTAGCCAATTAATTAAATCTGTTCAGTGTTCTAATTTTCTCTTTATGTTTCTTAACAATAATACCTTAGCTTCTAAGGTAAGTACTTCTAAGGACTTCTGTCTTACAAGTTTCTCAAATCTGCCAATTTCATTTCTCTTTTTTGTAGTCTACATTAAAGAATTACTAAACTCTAATTTAAATTGTTCAGTTGTTTTGGGTATGAATCCACACAATTTATCACACCGTCCCCCAATGTTCTTTAAGTTAATAGTTACTTGGTATGGATGGAATGTGTGTTAACAAAGTTAATCTGACCACTGTAGTTCTGATGCTCATCATCTTCATTGTCCTCTAGCTCTGGGTCATGGCAGGGTGTAAATCGTCTAGTTCTTTTTAAAGAAGCAGACCAAAGTGAACTGTTAAAAGAGGGCCTTGGAGCTACAAAAGTGAGGAATTAAGACCAAAGCATTCCAGTTCCACTTTATGTGATCACAATCGAATATTTTAAAAGTAAAAAACAAAGTATTTAAAAACACAATAGGTCCATTTTAAAACTAAATTTTGTTGAATTTGAAATTTTTTTTGTGCATGGTGGCACTGTTGCCTTGTCGCCAGATTGTTTTGTGTTCAAATCCTGACTAGGGGTCTATTTCCATGATGTTTCATTTTGTTCTGTGGATATCTGGCCTCTCCCTCTATTTCATCTACTCTCAGATTAATTAGACTCTCTAATTGTGTGCCGGTGTGTGTGTGTCTGTTGGGGTGGTGGTGGCTGGGGGGTTATGTGTGTATGGTTGTTTGTCTTTAGTGTGTCTGCATTGTGCTGGATAGAGTTGCAACCTTTCCTGGTGACTTATCTCTTTCAATAAATCCTCCTGCCCTGACTAACACAGACTTCTGCTGCTTTAGTCACATTTAGTTGTTTATTCAACTAACGGGGCAAAATTTTGTTTTAAATAAACACTTGGTATGCATTTAGTCAATTTAAATAATATCCTATCTTATGCTTCCAGTAAAACTAAAGCTAAGAATACGCTTGACTTAATCCTGATTGCGATTCAATTTTATTCAAATTGGAATAAAACAAGATAAACAAAATACGATAGCTGCATGTATAATCCACAAGAAATGGTGTCTGATATAAGCTTGACTTCATTTATTACTGCATATTTAATAAGATGAAGAAAAAACTATCAAATTTGTGCAGCAAGTTAAAAACAAGCTGTCTGAATTGCACTTTGTTCTTTTTAAGGTTCAATCTTAATCTACAAATAAGCATTAATATTATAAAAAAAATTTTTTTATTTGTCTTAAAGCATTGAAACATTATTTTAAATCTCTTGGACTTTCATCTCTACGGAAGCGTATTGCATTCACCAAAGAAAAGAAAAAAACACCTTATCACATAATTACGAGATCAGAATCTCATAATTACGAGATATTATCTCGTAATCATGGGATCTTTTCTGATAATTACGAGAAAAGATCTCGTAATTATGAGATCTTGTCTATATATTTGGTTATGATTACTTGAGCCAGTAATGAAGCATCTCTCAGATGCTTCATTACTGTGACAATGACACTCTCAGATCATGGTCTTCATGATCACTTCTTAAAAATATCTGTATCTGTTCCACTGAACAGTTCTTTGTTCAGTAGTCTGTCCTGTGGTCTGTCCTGATACGCATTGGAGCTCCGCTCCTGTTTTCCACCTCATCAATAATGTATGCAGCTATAACCCTGGGATTACTACTAGTGGATTAAGCAAGAAGCCTTATGACCATACGCGAAAATCTGTCAACAGCTCCATTAATACGTATGGTTTCCGTATGGTTTTAGTTTTTCATATGAATCGACATGCCACATAAAGTTGGGACCTGGTTGTTTTAAACGAAAATTCAGAAAAGAAAAGCTGAATTCTGGTCTATTTACTGAACACTGGCCTTATTTGCCCCGTCTCCTATTGTGTCTTCTGCAAGTGGGTGGCTGTAAGGGTTGTGGAGCAGAAAGCTGCAGTAGCTGCCAGGGGGCAAGTACAAGCAGGACCCAATTTATCCCAAGTAATAAACATCCCCAATCAAAATCCACCACAGTACAAAACAACATTGTGATCTTACTGTGCTTGGACAGAACATTTATATTTTACCCTAAAATATTTAAGATTAATTGCTCTATTTTTCTGGCATTTGTTCTTCTCTTAGATGATTCTATGGTGACTAATATTAAAATTCACAGGTCATAAAACTTTTACAGAGAGTTGTCCTAATGTCCTAATTGGCAGCTGTCAGCTTTCACTCTTCCCTGATGGTTATAAATAGTAGCTGCATTGATGGAAACTGTGTTACCAGAACAGGCTCTTGTGCCCTCCTTAATAAGATTCAAAACAGGAAAACTAAAACGGTAAATTTAGGGCAATGATGCAGTGAAGAACAGTTGGAGGATTAAAAACTGTATGTAGTTTAGAACAGTATGGAAGTTTGTTAATTGTGTATACATGCAGCAAGTACAGTAGAGAAATAAAATCATTAAAACAAAACATTTCACAAACTTATACAGTAGAAAGATTCCTATATCCCAATGTAAAGTTAATGGATCTGCACTTTATTCTTTACTGTCTGCCATTTCAAGAAAGAGTTCTACTTCTTTTTGCATATATACTTATTACAGAAATAAACACAGTATTTTTTTAAAAGTCTAACGATCAACTATCCACCAACACTTTTAGCCAAAGAACAGATGCTGCAATGCCCTTAGTTATATAACAGTAATTGCTGATCTTTTTATTTTTTGTTAGTTTTTATGTCAACACACTAATATCATTCTGTGTCTGCCATGCCCTTTCCTGGCTCACTTTTGAAAATTCAGCATCCTCAGCATTTACCGTCTGCCAAAATCAATCAGATCAATAAATCGTTAATACATTTTAAAAAATAGCAACAACAACATTAAAGCTCCATAACAAAGCCCTTGGATTCCAATCTACCATCTATCAGAGCACAATCTGGATCTCAAAGAAAATCATTAAAGCAGCATCAGCACAGTCAGAAAAATGATCTGACTCTTGGAAAAAGTACCGATTGAACATAATACTAGATAAACGGTTTCAGATTTATCACTTTACAACCATGAACTTCAACAGATTTTGATGTAATACACCAACACAAATTATTACACACTTGAGAAGCAGATATAGTAGCTACAATCTTCAAAGAAAATAAAAAAATAAAAACTTGGAAAAGTTTTTTGTCTTCATCCCCTGGAGGCAATACTGTATTAAATCAGTCTTCTGCTGTGATTTGGGAGTTCAAGCTTCATCAGCTTTGCACATCTAAAAACCATTTTACTTGTTTTTCTTTTAAATACAGCTCAAGCTTAGTCAAACAGGGAAGAAAAAAAAACATCTGAGTGGCAGTTTTTCGAGTCTTGCCAATTTTTTCCCATTGAATTTAGGTGTAGACTTTGACTAGGCCACTCTGGAGCATTCCATTGTAGCATATCTACTGTATGTTTGAGGTCATTGACCTGTTGAAGTGTGAGCCTTCACACCAGTCGTGTTGTTGGGATCCTCAGGCTTGCCCACCAGAGGGCGCCGAGGATCCTCTTCTGCTCTCTTTGTTTTTCCCTTAGGTTTGGAGTTACTGTGGGGATCTGGAGATTACCCTCCGTCTCCAGCAGGATGTGCTGTGGGTCTTCTGGAGCTGGAACTTTCCTGCACACCTGTTCCTA
>NW_015150699.1:1037766-1038108 GCF_000732505.1 Cyprinodon variegatus
TGGGAATCACAAGATGGCGCCAGTTCAACTTCCGGTTCCGGTTTCGTCACTTCCGGAATTCCGTCCGTCACCTCCGAGTCAAGATAGTAATCCTCCTTTCTGGTCAGAACACAGCCCGTCGTTTTCTTCACCCGGTCCATCTCTGCCTGAGAGGTTTTCCGGTAATCCAAGTAAGCTCAAGTCTTTTCTACTTCAGTGTTGGTTATTTTTTCAATTTTATGAGTCTGATTTCCTGTATGATAGGGATAGGATAGCGTTTGTTGTGTCTTTTCTTTCCGGTGAAGCCCTTGAATGGGCTGAGACCAGATTCCCGTCAAAATTTAACTGTTATTATGAAACGTT
>NW_015150699.1:1038726-1039387 GCF_000732505.1 Cyprinodon variegatus
GAGCCTCCGCTTTCTGTTTCACGCCAGCCTAATCCAGCTCCCAGACCAGAAAATAACCCAGTTTGTTTTGAATCTGACCCCATGCCTGATTTGTTAGCCCCAGATCCTGTAATCCATTCAGGAATTATTTTTTCTCAACCGGTTAATTGTGCGTCTGATCCTTTCAATAAACCACTTAGCTTAGCCTCTAATACTTCTCGGCGTAAGAAAAGGCGTCGCCTTAAGCCAGCTCTGTGCCGTCTAGAGACCCCTGGGTCAGCTCTGTGCCGTCTAGAGACCCCTGAGACAGCTCTGTGTCATCCAGAGACTCCTGAGCCTGTTCAGTGCCGTCCAGAGACCCCTGAGCCTGCCCTGTGCCGTCTTGAGACTCCTGAGCTAAAGGTTAGAAGGACCTCTGAGTTCGGAGTTGATGGTGATAGGCCTCCAAGAGCCTCTCTACAGGGACCACAATTCGCCAAGAGCCCTCTACAGACTTTTCAAGCCTTCTCAAAAAACTGAACTTGAGCCTCCATGGATGTTCCCTCCAGTCCCAGAGGTGGAACCGCAATCAGTGGTCCCTCCTGCTCCTGAGGGTGAACCACAGTCGGTGGTGTCACCTGCCCCTGTTCCAGACCCGGAGCCGCAATCGGCGGGCTCCCCTGTTCCAGACCCGGAGCCGCAA
>NW_015150699.1:1042132-1058468 GCF_000732505.1 Cyprinodon variegatus
GCCCTGGTGAGCCAACCCAAGAATTCTACATGGATGCTACCTGACGACTTCCCCTGTGAGGTTTCCCTAAGAGGTTCCCATGTGGATTTCCCCTGTTTCTCTGCAGTGAGCTGGAAGCTCAAATCCAGCCATCTCCCTTTCCCCACACAGACCCCAGCGAATCAGTCCCCTGCCTGAACTGTGATTCATATGCTTGAGCCTTTAATAAACTCTTTGGACTTTTACCAGTGCTTCCGTGTGTGTTCTGCATCTTGGGCTTACTCTCTGTGACACCCATCATGACACGTGTCTGTTGTATTTTTATGTTTAATGGCATATTGCTTTCACTCCATGTACTCTATGTATATAGGTTACTGGAACCAGAATTTCCCTGAAGGAATAATTCCAAGGGATATATACATTTGAGTCTAAGTCTTAAGTTTTGTACCAGGATTAAGTACCCATTTCCCACCAGACTTCAGATTTGATCCTGGTAATGAAAGAGTCCCTATAACATAATACTGCTTTATAGTACTATAATACTAAAGCATTTTTCACTCCTCCTACTCTTACATCATTTTGAAAAATACTGCCTCTGTCACTGTTTTGTTGTTGTTTTATGAGAAACGTTTGGTTTTTATTGTTTGGATTAGTAATAGAACAGTGCCCCCTGTTTAAACTGCTGTGTTCCTTTATCTTGATGGCTATTGTTTTCAAATGTTCTCAGAGGCCCTCACAAAACAGCCTAATCTATATCTTAATTAAACTAAAAAACTGAGCATACCTACTATTTACATGAGTTTTGAAGGGATTTAGTCAGTAACAGGATTTTATTTAGTTCAAGACCCATACAACTGAATCATATAGTATCAAAAAACATTTCTGATGTATTCTTTTCCCATCTACTTTGAAATTTTGCACAACTTAGTGTTGGCATTTCAGATAAAGTGCGTAAAATTAAGTCTAGTCATAAAGCCACACAGTTTTGATTAGCTTCATGGAGGCTTAATATTTTGGAATGGCCCTGTATCAAGCCACTCGTCTCCCCCAGCTCAGAGTCAGACCACCAGTCGCCTTCTATTTCCATAGGAACCTAGGGTCCGGATTGACATTTTTCAGCTGAAACCATCTTAGTTTCTGGCCTTTGCTGTTTCACCTATTACCCAGCAATTCTGCCAGGGGAAATATCCCATCATTTGGACCTTAGCTAAATGAGGGAGATAATTAAAAAGATTTATCTGTAAAATGCTGGCCCAGTCACCTCCACTGCCCAGTGGTTGAATGTATAACCTTACCTGACATGTGAATGGGAGATTTGCATTAGGAATGTGCAACCTGAAGATCTACAGTATCTGCATATTGCTATCATGTCTATATGGACCAAACTCTCTGAAGAATGTTTCTAGGACCTTGATGATTCTTTACCATGAAGGATAAAGACAGTTCAAAAGGCAAAAAGGGGCCCAACCTTTTACTGGAAAGGTGTACCTAATAATATTGCCAGTGAGTGTATAACCACAACATTAAGCACCATAAATTTAAATCATAAATCATCATCAGCATCATAAATGTCTGAAAAATCAGAATACACATGCACATTCTGACTGTTTAACAATGAACTATGGCCAAAGATGTTGCACATTTGCATTGTTGAATAAAGAGGACCTTCTAATCACTAAATACACATGCTTACTTTTCATAATCCCCAGACATACAATGGTGCAATCTTCAGGAGTTCTCTGGAAATAAACGTAAGCTGTGTTGAGGAAGTACTGTTCCAGATCTGCCTTTTTGTGCTACGAATATTACAACAAACACAATTTAATCTCAAGCTAAGTCTTGCTGTCACAGTGTGGTTTTCTGCAACACATATGTACTAATTCTATAAAATGTAAAAAAAGAAGACTGACTCAGTGTGACAGGGGTTTTATTTCCTCATCAGTTTATGTGAAACTTATTTAACCACATGGGTGAACTATACACACATATTGAGCATTAACCTCTGAGCCTAAGATAGTCAGGTAATTGGCAGCTATAGAAAATAAAAAAAGTAAATATACAAGGAGTGGTTTGTGATTGAGATTAGTTTGTTGTTGGGGGTGTATTTTAAATAATTCACTTCATAAATGTTAGACAACATGATTTTTTGTAAATGTACATGTTAACTTAAATGTGCACAATGTAACTATTTTTGGATGTAGATGGATGGATGGTTTAGGCTAAGACATGTGATAGCATGAGCTTTGCAATGTGGAAACACCAAAAGATTAGCAGATATTTGCCAATGATGCAGAATGACACAACCTTTTGTTAAAAACATACTAAGTATGGCATTAGATTTTGAAATGAGTTTGTCTTGAGTTACTGGTGGATTCATGTGATTTGAGATATAAATTCTGGTGTTTGTTCAAGGTAACAGGAGGTCCTATTATTATTCATGTTGCCTTAACCTTTTCTTTTGTCTTTGGTCCAAAAAGAAGCAGTGATACTTTCTTTGTATGTCATTTCAGCGGTGTTTCCTCGTCATTTGCCATTATCAGAACATTATTCTGATTCAGTTCAGGTTCTTACTTTGTGTCTCCTAGTTTTAACTTTACCTCCTCTTTGGCTAACATAAATATAAATCTTGCCATGCATATAAAATATGTACCTACCTTTTTCCAAGATAGTTGTGTATTTCTTCAGCCTCCCTGACTTCTGCTAAGTTCTGCATGATGCAAAGGTCGTTTATTATATCTGAATACACACTGCTCAAACTCAGCAAGTTTTGCCTCAAGGTAAACAACTTGAACTACCTGTGCATTGCCTGCTTGCAGCATATTGTCCATTTTCTTATTATGTCTCTTGTTTCGTTGTTTCTCTTAAAAGTTTTCAGTTTGGGATAATTTAAGTCTCTTTATGATTTTTTTATTTTTTTGCATTAAGGGCAAGTGACTGCTATCCAAGAATTGTATAAAAGGAAAGCATTTAGAATCTTTAAAAAAAATAAAATCAGACAATGTGGTACCCAGAGAAATCATTATGCATAGACTTGCCTGTTAGTCTAACTAACAAAGTACTAACTAAGGGAAAGCAATAACTGCCTACTTTTTCTTCTTTGAAAAAATATGCATTTTGCTGCCTGTAAATGGAGCCTGGCTCATCATGGTGAAGACTTCGAGGAATAAATATTGCTTCTAGTGCCACTAAAGGAAAAATCAGAAGATCAGTGAGGTAATTAGGCACTGATGGTCATTTGGGGAATGATTAGCGGAACCAATTGGCAAACAGATATCAGAGGCTCCTGTTAGCAGTATTTCTTGTTTAGCTGTCGAGTGAAAGGCTTTAGAGTGTGCCAGGCTACCACAGAGAATGAGCATGATATTATTGAGGCTCCACACCAACATGGGTACCCTTTTCTGTCAAATATAATTTTGAGAGGGATCTTCCTGTTCAGTTGTTTCCCAAACTAAAAATAGTTTTATTATTATTTTTAAATAGTATTTCTTTTTGATTATTCTATTGCTTTTTTATGAATTATTTGCATACTTTCTTCAATTTTAGATGTAACTAACTAATATTTGGTTTAGTGTAAAAAGTTGCAGCTTAGCCACGCACCAACAAGCTCTTGGTGGCTGAAATATAAGAATATGTTTAAAATAGTGGGAATGACGCCAGAAAAGTTCTTTAAAAATTACTTCAACGTCAAAGCAGATGGGACAAAGAGTAGGCATTATGAATACAAAAATATCCATATTTATTTGTAATGCAAGATTTTACAATTGGACTGGAAAGTGTACAGATTGTATGGTTTATATGGACATAAGTAATTGGAATAAAACAGCTGGTTAGACATGAAATATGTCAAGTGTAACGTCATGATAGCACCTAGCCTATTTTGGAAATATGTCATACTGTTTGACTGGGGGTGCACATGCATGCTCAGATCAACTTGCCCAATTCAAAATAACTTAAAGGCGTGTTTACCTCTGGTCCTCTCCCTGATCTGACCAGTGATGAAATGTTTAGCCGCATGTCGTCATTCAGCCGCTGGTATTCTAGGTGATGTCCTGAAAGCGATGTGGGCTACATTGATAATTGGCAGTCTTTTTAGGGAAAGCCTGGTTGGATTGGTCAATTATAGAGACGTATCTAATCTTCCTTTCCTATCTAAAATTCTTGATAAAAAAGTTGCCAAACAAGTGTGTGACAACCTGCGCTATAAGGAACTTTTTGAAGAGTTTTAATCTGGTTTTAGAGCACTGAAACAGCTCAAGTCAAAGTCACAAATTATATTCTCGTGGCCTCAGATAATGAACTAATAACTGTATCAAACTGATTGATACAGTTGATCATAATATTCTTTTAGAAAGAATATATAGAATAATTTTGTAGGAATTAAGGGAACAGCAATAGACTGGTTTGAATCTTATTTATCTGACAGATTTCAGTTTGTTCACATTAATGATAAATCTTGCTTCTGCTCCAGGGTGACCTTCAGAGTACCACAGGGACAAGTGCTAAGACAATGCTCTTTTCTATATATATGCTCCCAATTATTAGAATTATTAGAAAGCAGATTAATTTACACTGTTATGCTGATGAAACTCAGCTTTATCTGTCTATTAATCCAGATGAAACTAACCCATTACATGGACTACAGGCATGTCTTGAAGACATAAAAACCTGAATGACTCTTAACTTTCTGCTTCTGAATGCAGACAAAACAGAAGTTAAGCTGATTAGTCAGTCACTTTGTTTGGATAGAATTAAAATCATCTCCTATAATAAAGTAAAAATCTTGGTGTTATTTAAATCCCATAATAGAGAGATTTCTAGAATTGCCTTCTGTAATAATGCAAAATATACATCTGAACATGCTTTAGAATGGGGAAAGCAGGCCAGCATTAAGCTCCAGGAGTAGCCCACACCTCCACTCTATTAAAATGCATTATGCCTACAATCTGTGTTCATTCCAAGAAATCAATCAATCTAAATCAGGCATGTTCAAAGACAGTCCTCAAGGGCCCCTGTCCTACAGATTTCCAATGGCTGTGTCTGAACATCAGGCCAAACATCTATAATGGGCACTTTATAGGGGTTACACCATTTTAAATGAGTGTACAAATGTCTTTTAGATGAAGAAGTAATGGACTCAAAATTTTCCCAAATGCACCTTGAAAGAAATATTTTTTAGGAGTTCATGAAAATACAAAATAATGATTTACCCGTTTGAACAGAGGGATAGAAACATGCCCATTTTATCTGTTACCATGACTTCTTTTTATAATCCGCAACATCTTGATGGATAAATCTAGGCCAGAAATTTTGCAACTCAGTGTCAAATCAACAAAAGGTGAGGGACTTAAGCTGCATGTCTCGGTTATTTCTGTGAGCCCCGCAGAGTGTTCACCATTCTGCATTTCAGATTCACAATGTTCACACTGGTTGTCATCATCAAAGAAGAGAAGTTATTGCTGCATGAAGCTCATATCCCACCAACGTGAAAAAAATAGAAGGAATAGTAAATGGCCTGTACTTATATAGCACTTTTTCAAGTCAGGAGACTAAAGCCAAGCAATTTATACTACATTCAGTCATTCACACACGCTACACTGTAGCCACAGCTGCACTGGGGCTCACTGACAGAAGTGAGGCTGCCATACACTGGCAGCCACCAGGCCCTCTGACCACCATCAATAGACAATGCAGGTGAAGTGTCTTGCCCAAGGACACAATGACACTGAAAGCCAGAGCCGGGGCTTGAATCGTCAATCCTTCGGTTTCAGGGCAAGCTCCTACACCCAATGCCACTGTCGACCCGATGGAAAGGTTATTGCTTCTTTAGTGCAGGTTTGTAAAGTTAAAATGGTCATTTGTACAATAAAAAAAGAGATAATTTGTGCTTGTTTTGTTTAAGAGATATTAAGGATTATTTTAAGGCCATCCGGAGGTCAACCATCCCCCCTTTAAACTTCGAATTGAATAAATGATCAATTCTTTCAGTGCTACGTGATTTGTGCAGGTAAAACTACAGTATTTTGTGCTGATTTCGTTTTTAAGATAGAATCCTTTTTAATTTTGGTCGATGACTTCACCATACCAGCAGAAATTAGAGCTGCTGTTTCAGGATAAAAGTTATTGCATAGCATGACATTTCAGGCCTGTGCTGTCATTGAGTATACACCAGTGGGCATGTTTACCTTTTTTAGCGGCTGGAATGATTTTTCAATATTTAGTGATTTTTCAGTCCAGACCTTTAAGTTTGGACTTGCCGTTACCCACTGATACACCATTGTATTTCCTTTCACAGTCTCGTCGGTATTTCACAATAAAAGCACTGTAACGTACAGGTGAATCTTAACTTCATGGACTGCTGCTAAATGTTCTCTATGCACAAAGTTTGAATCGAGATCCATTTTTGGACAAATGATAAAGAAGATCACTTAGGTTCATCCAGAGCTGCATCTGGATGATAGTTCGATTTGGCGGTACTTCCTTGCAGATCTACCCGTATCGAAAGCACCAATGCTGGGGATTGGGCAGCGATATACTGGAGTTTGAGCTGGAGGTAAGGGAGAGCGAGGAGCATTCCTTCTAGGGATAAATTAAAACAGCATTTTTTTAAACCCACCTAAAAACCTCTTGAGAGCAATCCTTATTTCTACATTTGTAAAAAAAAAATGTTTCTCTGTATTCTATTTGAACTGAAAAAGCCTTGGCTTTACTTGTTTAATCTACGTCAAAACTACAACGAGTGAATGGTTGCCACACTGTGATCTCATGGAAAACTTCTGCCTTTTCAACTTAGGTAGTCACTCTCTCCATGCACTGCCGCTATTTGACAACACCTCCCTTCTATCTAGTAGCACGAGGTGAGAGCAGTGAACTCTGTTACCGCATAAGATTGACCAGTATCCGCCTCTGCCTCATTCCTGCACAGTTTGCATGGGGATACTAATCAAACCCTCTGCCCTCACCCCGGACACCCCATTCAGTCTGATTGCTGCCAACCACACTCTAACAAGACTAACATCATGTAATCATTATAACAGATGTTTTTTCTTTGTTTGTTTTTTTGTAGCTGCTCCCTAGATGTGATTGTTCTCAGTTAACATTAGTCTGCTTTAATACATTACCTAATACAGGTGTTCACCAGCTCCAGTCCCTGTTTTTTTTCCTAAGAGAATTGTCATGGTCTTGGTTCTGTTAAGTTTTCTTTGAGTTTTCAGTTTCATGTTGATTCATGTTTTTCTTTGTTTTCTAGTTTTATTGGTTTAATTTCTATTTTGTTGTGTTTTTGTTTTTTTTTAATGTATTTGAGTTCTTAGGTTGCTCTTAGGTTTTTCTTTGTTGCCCTCTGTTGCTGATCCCCTCTTCCCTAGTTCTTTTCTAGAAGCCTCTGCTCACGCCTGCTTCCAATCTCCTCGTTAGTCCTGTCTTGGTTCAGTCAGCCATAAATACTCCCTCTGTGCAGTCTTCAGTGCTGGTTCCTCGTCTTTCCTCTTATTTCCCTGCCTCCTCATGCTTGTTTCCCCTGATGTCTCCATGATTCTGGTTTGTTTTACTTTTAAAGTAGGATTTTTGGACTCCTGCTGTTTCCTGTGAACACTCAATTAAAACTACAAGAACTCACCTCTGCCTCCCTGCCTCTGCATTTGGGTCCTCAAAACCTCAACCAGACCTTGACAACAATGTGTCTGGGGAAATTTTCATTCTACCTAAGAAATTGAATTAAGCATTTTTTCCATGTAGAATTTTTGTTTTTCCTTTGTGTATTAAATCAAGGACAATTTTCACAATTGCTATATTAATCGCTTCCTATCAAGCACAGGCATCGTCCTCCAGACATCAGCAGAGGTAGAGGTCTGGCACATTTAGGGCCAGGTTTCCCGATTAAACAAATTGACTTTCTGATGATTTTTGATCATTCCATGTTTTTACTGTTGTGGAAGACAATTTTACTGGTTGAGCTGCATGGTACACCGTGCTAACATGTTTGATCTGTTGTTTATTAAGCTAAGAACAAGCTTTACTTCATTAAGGGTTGGATCACTAATAAACCTTATATGTTTCCTTATATGCTCATCTTATTTTGATTAACCACTTGATTGACCACTGTCCTTTTAGATTATATATATTGTTTTATTTACCCATATAAATTGTGGATTGGTTTGATCACATTATGTTTGCTATAAATTAGTCAAAAGCTTATTTGATCACAATCCAGATTCTTCCAGATAAACGTTGGTTCTTAAATGTAAAACCCATGTTAAACTGTGACATCACTGAATCGTTTTATTGGTTTTGGTTTTCAACAGTGTTTTTCCTTCTTCTTTCTGTACATAGTAGCTTAGTTCAGTTGAGTTTTATCAGTTCAGTTTAAGAGTTTTTCAATTAGATATATTTGAGAGAGCTGAATGATTTTTAGGTATCAAACTTTAATATTTTGAATTAAAGTTGTGGTGAATTTATTCTATATATGTGCACAGTTATCTGTTTGATGCTATTTAAGCTTGATTCACACTTTCCTTTGTTGTCCTAAAACAGTCAGTTGGGGCGTGTGTTCACAGAAAAATATATGATAGCCATATTATTCGATTAATTCGATTACCCACCTCTAAAAGGGGTCAGCAATAAATATATCATAATTGCACAACATGAGCTGTGCAGATTCTTCATCTATTAACATTTAACTGCTAACATTAATGAGCTACCAAGAAACAATTTGCAGTATGTGTATCTAACCTGCTCTATTTTTAATTTCCATGCAATAGTGCCAGGCTGACTAAAAAGCAGGAATCATAGAAAAATAAAAAGTGATGTTAACACTGGTGGAAAATGATTAGCAGTGGCAACCCCTACTGTGATAGCATTGATTATATGGCATAATGGGGACCTACACTGGTCCTGAACTACTGAACCTTCATTTAATGCTGTTAAGGGAAAGGTGTGTGGAATTCATATCATACAGAAATTGTTATATCGGGAAGGTTAGTTTGTTCAAGGCCAAAAAAACATATCTTCACATGAAGATTGGTCCTTCACCACAAGGCTGATGGAAAGGAAGGATTGGAATACTTTTTTGTTTTAAGTAATATTTCATTACAAAAAGTGTGGGTGCATAATGGCAGGTTTAATGTAAAGAATGTTGTAGGAGCACTGTTTTGGGGTTAAGACATGCCTTATTAAAGGACTAAGGATAATGTTTGCTGCCATGATGTTGGCGCTGATGACTTGCTGGATTGTTCATGTTACTCATCTGCTCCAGCTTCTATTTAACCAGCTCTCTAACCATTAATCAGTGCCAGATTATTCTCGAGCCAGTGGGGAGAATGTGCCAGCATTACCTTAGTTTTTCTGATAACCTTTTCTGCCTCTCAACAACTGAGCCTGCCTGTTCCCATGTGATCTATTTTAACCTGCCTGCTTCCAGTCATCAGACAAGATTATTTTGAAGCCAGTGGTGAGACTGTTCAGCTTTACCTTAGTTTCTGATTACCTATTTCTGACCAGTTGTGCCTCTCAACCACTGAGCCTGCCTGTTCCCGTCTGATTTGCAGCCACCAGTCTTCCCGTCTGGATTCTACCTATTTGCTGACTTCCTATCACCGACCTGGATTTCCCTTCGGAACCTTTTCAGACTTCTGATCTTCGGGTTCTGAATCCTGAGCTCGTTCTCAACACAGACATTGCTCTCTGGATTATCCTGTCCTTCTCATTCTGCTTGGATCTGGTCTCCTACTTGTTCTCCTTCTTCCGGAGCAGCAGCATCTGGGACACTCTGGACAGCACCCGCCGCATCTTGTTGGCAAACCACCAGCTGGATCCTACCTCATTCTTCAGGCATGGACTGAACTGTTAAACCAGGTTAGTGACTCATGTTCATAATCATCCTCTGTCAGATTAACATGGTCACTAACCTGAGTTTTACCGCTTGTGGAGGTTCCTGCCTTAGATGTCTTAGCTGCTACTGCACATCCGCAGTTTTTAAATTAACGCTTTTTGAGATATCTGACCGTCTGTCTGCCTTGAATACTGGGTCCCCCGTTCTGAGCTGTGAGAAATATCCATCCGTTCATCTTCTACCTCTTGTTCATTGGGGCCACGGGGGGCTGGTGCCTATCTCCAGTGGTCTTTGGGCAAAAGGCGGGTTATACCCTGGAGCACTCAGCAATCCATCAACACAGAGACATAAAGTCATCCACACACAGGCAATTTAGAGACACCAGTTAACCCAACAGTCAGGATTTTGGACTGTGGGAGAAGGCCGGAGTATCCACAGAGAACCCACATGTCCAGGGAGAACATGCAGACTTCAGGGTCTTTTCTGTGCTCATAAATGTTGAAGACATATCTTAAGCGGTAAAAGCCTAATTTGCATTTGGGTGGCTGCAACTCGGGGATTAAAGCTAAAATGGCTAATGTGTAAAGCATTTTGCATGTTAAGTATAAAAGAAAGGCGGCATATAAGACCAGTCCTTTAACCTTTTGTGCAGTTTTAGCTTAAGAATGCATCATATTTTAAAGCAACACAAGGCACCTGTGGGTTCAACAAGCTAAAAGAATAATATGGTATTCTTTGGAAGAAAACACCTTTACTGTGTTGAAATGCCATGAAGCAGCACTTGTTTTGATGTCTGAGTATTTCAAGTCAGCAAATAGCTTTCTGTATATGGCAGTTGTTTAGATCTTATTTGAGAAAAAAAAAAACAGCAACACACTTTGCAGTCATTCTCTCCTGTATCTCTGAAACAACACATCGCCAAAGGCACTAATAGTCAGTGATCCAGTGAACAAACCTCTGGTAAACAACCACATCATGTGGTCACAGATTTGCTTTTATCTTTCAAAGTGGTACCATGGAGGCACATCAAGGAGAGCAAGGAGTCATTGCTGATTTGAAACATCTCCCACAGCTGAGTCAGAGACAGGAAGTGTTTGGGAGGAGCTTCCAGAGCACATAGGGGGAATGCCTCCCTGAGAAAAAGTAGTGTGGGGGAGGAACTCAAATCCTTTTCTTGTCAACCATTTACAAGTATACTAGAGGACGGGCATAAACACGCCAATGGACTAAATTGGTGGAGGACATTAAAGTTGGAAGAAAACAACTCAAGCCAAACAGAAAAACAAATGGATATTTAGAGAAAACTAAGTTCTCCCTTTTACTCACTTCTTTACCTGAGCAGCTGAGTCAGTTTAGATACTCTGCCTGTCAGGAAAGACAGTGATGCTACATGACAACTAGAGTACAAAGGAGGACAACCCGCCTCAGACATGTAAGCAAACACAGCTGCTGTAGCTGAGTGCACAGTCGCCCTGAGAGCTTCATAGAAGTGCATTTGTGTATCTAACAGCGAAAGGTGGGAAGGCCAATAAAGCTATCTTGACAGGTCTACAGTAAATAAAGTTGTGACAGATCTGCCTATGTGAATCCAATTTTCCCTGAGCAATCATAGCGTACATGACCATCAGTTTCCCCTTTCATCCTATTTCACTGCACTTTTCGATTAGAAGTAATAGCCAGGGGTATGCCATCATGTGGTACTTATACATATATATGTGTTTACGCTGTCAGCTTTAACTATTACCTGCTGTGTTTTTTATCCATTTATATCCACTCTCCAACTAAAGTAATTGAACAAAGAATTTATACATTTTTCACTTTCAGAGATCTTAGTGTCTAGAGGCGCTGTGGAGTCCCAAAGTTTATGTAAGAATCTATCAGAAGGACAGTCATGATCACCTGTTGAGACAGAGGTGTGGCAGAGATCTTTGGCAAGAGCTGAGAGACTAGTCCGAGTGGAAGGAGTGAAATACTGCTTGAAACCGTATTAGGAGCTGCAAAACATTTGAGATTTGGGCAGAGAATCAAATTACAGCAGCACAGCACTTAACACATAAACAGAGCCATTGATCGGTAGTTAAAAGCACATAAATGTAATTGCCCAAATCCAGAAATATCTCTATTTATGAATTTTGCAGTCTCTAAAAGCTTCTAAGAAAACAGCTGTAGTTGTAGTAAAAGTTGGTCTTACAAGATATTAAACCAGGAGAGCTAAAAATAGTATCAGGATCATTATATTCAGCATAAGGATGCCACCACCACATTTAAAGGTGTAGTGTTTTGTAACATATCTCTTGGCTTCATCTGAAAGTAGCTGGTTGCAGAGGATTTTATTTAAGGGTATCAGGATAAAAAAGTGCCAAATAAAAAGGCACATTACAGAGTATTCTTTTCCATTCATGTCACAAATCAATTTTTTTTTTTGCTGGTCAATTCTATGAGATCTCGATAAATAAAGTTTACATGTCATAACAAATGTTAAAAAAAGGGATTTAAATATTTTTTGTAGGGGCCGTATCTGCCTGACGATGGATGGGTAGAAAATTGGTGTCAGAGCCATCAGGCATGCAGAGCATTACACCGTTGGCCCTGGAGTTGCCCTGGGAGGTACACTTGCTCTTTTCTGACCTATTGCATGAGTAAATGTTAAATGGGGGGAGGAGAATGGAAGGGGCTTCTCATTGACATTCTTCTTAGTTTGATGAGAAATGTGGCAAAAATAGAGAGGGTGCACCCATGGGTGCTGTCCTATAGCCAGCAATGAGTGAGCAGTTCCAAATGGCAAACAAATCAGATGTTGCCCCCATTTCTAAAGTCCTTCAGAGCCAAATTTGAACACATAAACAGAAAAAAGCGAACTAAAAACTGAGCAGTTTAATCTGGTATTCAGCGTATGAGCCAGTGGAAAGGAAGTGCTCCACAGGGAGGCTGCTCCAGACCCTCAGATATCCAGACTGAAAGTAATGATATTATTATTTAACCATTTAGAAAGACAGGTGGTCCAAAAAACCCATCTGATGAAAAAAGACTTAGTTGTTAAAGTCTTCTTAGTGTGAGGTTATTACTGTGTATTTGGATTTTTTTCTTTTTCTTTTTGCTTTCTGATTCAGCTTTATAAGACTCTTGAGTGTATGGAGGATATGAAACATTTACACGCCCCTGTTAAAATCTCAGGTCTTCATATTAAAAGGGAGATGTTAAAAAATAGAAATAATTTCAAAATTTACTCCACCTTTATGCTAACAACAGTTTAAGTATCAGAGATTTTTGGGAGGTCAAATATGTTTTCTTTTTTCTGATTTAATTACCAACAATAATTGTCCAACCCTGGTTCTAATATACACATCAGTACCAGTGTATACATTTATTCCACTTTTCTATAAAGAGGCATCTGTTACATGCATCACTGGCTCATCTACTAATTTAGATCTTTCAACTGCTCTTGCTGTATTATCTCTATTGGAAAAGTTAAAACCAATGGCTTTCCTTTTTGTAGAATAGAGTCTGCAACCTATTAGGCCTTATAATAGTGCTTTTGACTGTCTTAAATCTTAATTAATAAAAGAAGATTTTATTACTGTTGCCCCATGCCTGCCGGACCTTTATTAGCACGAGAAATCAAGCTAACTGGTTTGAAAGATGCTGAATTTAAGACTAGTGTTGCACCGATACAGATTCCAGTATCGGACAGGGCCCCAATCCAGCATTAAAATGGTGGTATCGGTATCAGCGAGTACCAACAAATAGGGCACCGATACCATTTTGAGAGCCAAAAGTTTATTCAACTATTGTCATCCATTCCAGGTTGGCAATAAAACTTCTACTGGATTCACTTTGTATTAGTCTTTTTCCTGCTTCACAAAGGTAGGCAGCAGCTTGATAAAGCCATGATGGCAATTATTGTACATCCAAGTAGTATGCAGTCCTTCATATGCACACGCACACATCAATTTCAAACAGATGGTATCGGTATGGTACCGGTATCGGCCAATACTGCACACCCAGGTATCGAGTATCGGTATCAGGGCCACAAAATGGCTTTGACGCAACACTATTTATTGAATAATTTTTTAACAACTTTTAGAATTTTCTTTTTTTTTTCTAAGGTTTTAAAATACAAATGTTTTTTGAAACAACAACTTCAGTCTAGGTTTAGATCAAGACAGTAATAACACTTTTTTTTTTAAACAAGATAATGATATAGCTATGTCTGTTTTTTTTAAAGTTCCCAATGATCTTGGTGTGGTTGGACCTCACAGCAGCCTTTGATGCAGTGTATCATTCTCTCACATGCTACAATGTTGTGTCGCTGCCAATTTAAAACTTTTAACTCTTCTAGTACTCCTCTTATGTTCAATTCCACAAGGCTCCATTCTTGTCCCTCTATTATTTTTACAACATGCTGCCACACAGATCTGTTAGAACCTCGCATTATTTATCTTTTCACTTCCATGCAGATGACATACATGACCAATGGTCTCTTAAACCAAGTTGTTGCTATGCATTTCATTGGCTACTGGATTAAATTACTGCCATCCAGCAGTGATTTAGCTGGAATATTTTAGTTTTTGTAGACATCAAATTTAATTAATTTTACCACCACTTTACGTGCGTTTGAGTCCAAACTGAGGGAAAACTGATAAAAAGTCATCAGTAATATTTGATGAGAATTAACATTAAAACAATTTGACTGACTCTGTTTTCAGGACATATTCTTTATCATTTGCATTTTGACCAAAGTAAAGCCTTTTTTGAAATGTCATGAAGCTATTTATGCAAGGGTCTCCCAGTTGAGGACAAATCACATTCAGCTTATCCAGAATGCAGCCACCAGTATTTTAACCAACACCTAACAAAGATATGCACATGACCCTTGTTATATGTTTTTTTTACATTGGCCAATTGTTAAGTATAGATGTTACAACGTTTTGTAAGAGTCTTATAACTTTGCCTCCTTGGCTGCTTAGTGGCGCAGTGAGTATCACTGCTGCCTTGCAGCAAGAAAGTCCTTGGTTCAATTCCCTGCCTGGAGGGTCTTTCCGCATGGAGTTTGCATGTTCTCCCTGAGCATGCATGGGTTCTTTCTGGGTACTCTGGCTTCCTCCCACAAAAACATGACTGTTAGCTTCTCTAAATTCTCCTTAGGTGTGCGTGAATGGTTGTTTGTCTCTGTGTTGCCTTCTGATGGACTGGCAACCTCTCTCACCTGTAGACAGCTGCAGACACCAGCAACCCAGCTTGGGATAAGTGTGACAGAAAATAGATGGGAGGATGGAACTTTGCATCTTTAATTTTTCCTAATCTTTAGGCATTTCTCTACATGTAAAGTCATGGGGGTCATTCAATAAGCTTAAATTGGATCCTCCAGTGATTAGCTGAAATGCTTTGCCCGGCTGGCATAGCATTTCAGTGACACAACATTCAGAGACACAACATTTTTTTGTTGTATCACCAGCACTCTGGAATCTGCTACTTTGCACCTTTACGCCATCACCCAATTCTTTTTTTTTAATACAAACTGAAGACAAAGAAGGAACAGGCCTTTTCTTCTTTAACCAAACAAAATATCTTCTTTGATCTTGTTGAATGTATTTATGGTTTCAATGTTATATTGCTTGGTCTCCTTTTTTGGGTGGTTTCAAAGAGCTTTTTAAATCTTTAAATAAAATAACATATTTTCCAGACTATAAGCTGCTGCCTTTTCCCATGCTTCGAACAATGCTGCTAAGGTGGGGGTTTTTATGTGGATTTTTCGTAACTGCCGGTGGTGGATGTCAAAGTTGGAAATCTAAGAAGGGGCTAACTTACATATAGCATATTGCTAGCTCATGCTAGCAGCAGGCACAACAGAGAATAAACGTCCCAAATTCACATATTTTGTCATTTATTTGCTGCATTAAAGCTGTCGAGTAAAATATCTGACTGTGCACAACTCCTACAGAGCTGAAATGAAGATCTGATGAAGCCCCATCTTTCGTTAGAAGCTCTTACTAAAGTTCAGTAGATATGAGCGGCACATAGCGGGGCGCGTTTAAAAAAAAAAGTGGCTTATAGTGATGTGCACTCTATAACTGGAAAATACAGTATTTCTTTTTTTGGTGGATTTGTTATTTATGATTATGGCTAGGGAGGATTTCATCAGAAATGGTTCAATGTGCTTTAGCAGACTTTAAATGTGCCTTTGCTCATTTTTAACAAGACTATATTTCCTCATTTCTTAAGAAGAGAGGTCCATCTTGTTTCATGTCATCACATTTCAGCTGTATAGAGAAAAAAAGGAGATCTTTGTTGCATTTTTACATGGTAAATACTTGCTGGAAATTTTTGCATTAGGCTTCATGGCAACATCCTCCATCAATAAAAAAAAAAAAAAAACAATCTAATTTCATTGTCTTGTTAACCAGTCCTATAAATCAATACAAATTGGTCACTTTGACCAGAATATTGGTTAAGTAATATAGTTAGCTTGAAAACCAAGGCCAGGGCTTAAACCAACAATCATCTTGTTGAAGGGCAAACTCCTACATCCAA
>NW_015150700.1:0-467 GCF_000732505.1 Cyprinodon variegatus
CCTACGATGACGGCGGGAAGAAAGCTGGGGATAAAAGTGCAACAGTGTGCAAGCATTGTGCAACACGTTTTGGTTATGCAGCAACACGACCAACATGTCAGGCTAACAATCATCATATACCGAACCGAGAACCATGACCACGAAACTGTGAACCAAACAGAACCGTGGATTTTGTGAAACGTTCCACCTCTAGTTATTGAACAGTTAGGAAGTAGAATATTGCAGGAGTGAAAATAGGTAATGTTGAGCATTAGATGCCCAAGGAGGGGGTTGCTGACCCTCGTCCCTCCTCCCATCACCTCCTCCTTCCCCCAAGTGAGGAGTTGTACAGCTTGATGGTTTGAGGAACGAAGGAGTTCAGCAGTCTGTCGGTCCTGCAGCTGCGCATCAGAACTAAACTTGCACAAGCCTAAAAAATTAAGCAACACACGTGTTTTTGCTGCTTCTGCTGCTTGCGGTCTGAATGT
>NW_015150700.1:3407-4708 GCF_000732505.1 Cyprinodon variegatus
GCCTAATGCCAAATCTAGCGACTTTTTTAAAGACTTTGGGGACGAAATATAAAAAGCAGCGAACTCTGCTCTCCAGAGCGAGTAGATTGGTAACCCCGCCTCCTGCTCTCCTCTATCTTGTCTGCTGTCATGATTCATGCAGCTATTATTTTATACAAATTTCCTAAATCCACCCCTGGTTGTTCTACTCCCCTGCCTTACAACATAAAATCCCGTCCCACAGAAGAGCCGGGCCTCAGATACGTTTTTTTATTTTTTTGAGGTCCACGGCTACAAAGGACCACGAAATGAACCTTTTCTCACATGTCTGCACAACGTCACGGCTGACGGGACCACAGAGGGGCCACGGTCTGTATGAGAGCCGCCGGCGGAGGCCAAATGTGGCCAAGCAAGCCGCTGTCAATCATTTTATGATTGTGTGTTTGCAACAGCAGTGAGCAGACATGCCTGGTTCCCCCCCCAGCCAGGTCAGACACATGAATACTGCACAGACCTGTGACTGGAAAAACACTACAGCTGCTTTTAGTGGCTGCTCCACTTTAACTGGTTCAGCACCACAGCAGCGAGATACTGAATAAAAAAGTTCCTGCCTCTAAATAAAACAGGCTTATTTTCTAACCTCAATCTTTAATAATGTTGGTTTTTATGTTATTAATCAAAATAAAGTTAAAAAATGACTTGCTCAGATTATATGTTTTTTTTAATGTTTTATCTTGTGATTATATAGTAGAGAAGAATAGAAATTTTCAATTAAACAGAACTATTAGAACAGGGAAAAGTATCGTCTTTAAGGCATCGATCTTATTTACCTTCTTAGATTAAGAGTTAATACTCTTGATTTAAAGAATTTTTTCTTATTTTTAGATTAATATTTTTTAGTAACACTACTCTAGCAGTTCTTTTTGAAACTAACTTCAGCAATTTTAAAATGTTATTTTAAGTTTCTCAATTTTTTCTTCTTTGTCATTAGTTCTTTATTGACTTTTTGCTTTGAAAAATGCTGTAGCCTCGATCATGGCACTATTTGGCCCCGTTAATCAAAAGACAAAAGATGCAATCAAAGACTTTATTTAAAAGCAACGGCAAGAAAAAAAGAAAAAAAAGCAATATTTCAGTTTTGTTTCTTAGTAGGCAATTGTCATTTATCTCCAAATGTAAGGTTTTCTGTTAATTGAATGTAGTATTTCAGAAGCCAGCGAGCGCGGGGTCTTGAAATCATCTTTAGGAATAAAACTACCGTATTTTCTTGAGTATAGAGCGCACCTCGCCTAGTTTTTTCAGGGTTTATTTACACTGGAAAC
>NW_015150700.1:5568-6689 GCF_000732505.1 Cyprinodon variegatus
TAATTTTGGCACTTTTTATCCTCCATAGCATTCAGCGCCCATTTAATTATTTCACGGTCCTGTGTCGCAGTGCATCGAAACCATTAAAAGAATCTGTCAAACTCACCCATCAAAGTTAGGGGGCGGGGTTAACGCGAATCGAGTCTCTGTAATCGATTTGATGTGCAGGGTGACCAATCAGGTGTTAGATAACCGCCCCCTAACTTTGATGGGTGAGTTTGACAGATTCTTTTAATGGTTTCGATGCACTGCGACACAGGACCATGAAATAATTAAATGCACACTGAAATAATTATATAAATATTTTTTAATAAAATGAAGACGTATTTTTATTAAATTAATGACACATTTATATATTTAATTCCTTATTTATTTAATTAATTACACATTTAATTAATTGTTTATCGCTGTATTTATTTATATTAGTGACGTGGTTTTAATTAATGAATGACACATTTATTTATTTAATTCCACATTTAATTAATTATTGACACATTTAATTATTTATTTAATGCTGTATTTATTTATTTAATTTTGGCACTTTTTATCCTCCTTAGAAATGAAGCAAATAGTTGAAATATTATATTTTTTTTACCCACTGTGGATTGTAAGTTTTGTAGAAATATTGTGTTCGATCGTCATTTAATTACCCTGGTTCAATCCGAGGAGGATCCAGATATTTGGCCAATGGGATGAGCATTTTCACTCCTAAAATAAGATAATTAAATAATATGCATTTGAATTAAGACAATGCAATTGTTTTTTTTTTCATTTTAAAACTCGTTCCATTGACAAAATGTCTCACTTTCCTCTTCAATTCAAGAAAAAATGCACTTATTTAAAGAAAACAATTTATTATGTAGATTAACATTTTTTGCAGTGCAGCAAAATGGTAAATGCTCTTTAGTTTATCCAAAAAGTCTGCCAGCAGGTGCCTCCTCCAATGTCCCCAGTCAGCATCCAGCCCTTCCCACACAGCATTACCACCTACAGCGATGCTAGAGCCTCTCTGATAGTCCTCATATGTCAACATAAGGATGTCCATTTAGCTGACTCACACAGAAAGTGAACTGACTTATCAAATGAGTAATTATTTAAAAGAGAAAATAAAATTAAAAAAT
>NW_015150700.1:9534-11837 GCF_000732505.1 Cyprinodon variegatus
CAGGAAGGAGCAATCAGCTAAGTGAGCTTAGTGCTTGGAAAAAATCTTTCATTCCTTTAGAGAAGAAGAGAGGGACAAAACCTAGAACAAATAATGGATGTCTATTCTATTAACATTTCTCTATCTGTAGAATGTTTTATGTGGCGTCTTCCTCTGAGGGCCCAAAGCCTGTTTTTGCCTAGGGCCCCAAATTTCCTAAATCCACCCTGCAGAATAAAACTGAACTGAGGCAGATGAGCTGCAGCAGCTTGAATAACATGTTTTACTAAGACAGGCAACAAAATCTGATTTATTAGCATCAGTTAAAATGTTTTTAGCCATTTCCTTCCAACAAATAAGAAGTAATGTTATACATAATAATAGATAAATGGTCTATAGACCTGGGGATCCATACAGGTGGTTTTAAAAAGCCTCATTCAATGTTTGCCTATCAGTGTTTCTAAAAGACAAAGCTTCCATTTTCTGATTGGTAATCCATCTGCATCCAAACACAAATACAGTTTAATTAGTCTGGATGTAATTCTTTACAATATGAATCAAGCAAATCCAACCTGATCCCTCGGTTCCTTTTTTGTTTTGTTCTTTTCCTTTGGATGGTCCAAAAGCTGCTGCTGCTGCGTGAACAAACAGCAGCCAGTTTTGAGAGAAGGGAAATCGTCCTTGGAGCTGATCATCAGGAGACAGAGAGACAGTGAGGTTGCCTCCCTCTGCCCGCTGTTGTTTGTCCGGGATGCCAAGCTCACGCTCGTCATGCCAGGCTCACACGGGCGCCCAGGCCGGCCGGAAAAGACAGAGCTGTTGGAAGACTCGGGTCTGAGCGGAGCCAAAACGATGCCCGTGCCAGGCGGAGCAACTGTGGCCAGCGTCTGCTAGTGCATCTCTCTCCTGCACCCTTCGGTGCACGGCGGACCTCAGGAGAAGGATGCAACCATCAGGGGACCGCTAGTCCATCCGGGCCGAGCTAGAGGACAGACCCCGTGCGGCGGCGAGTGGGCGGCTTGGAGCAGTTACTGCGGGAACAGCCATCAGCCTGGTGTCTTGGTTCAGTTTCTCACTGTTGATGCCTGATTTAAGCCAAAGCATCCCCAAGGCCTGCAAAGTGCTTTAGTGGGCATTTTTAACTAAACACGCCTCGATAAAGAGCAATTAATTGCACTCTTTGCAGATAGAGCATTAAGGTCACATTTCCTTCAACTCCCGCTGCCTCCTGTCAACTGAAAGATATTACTTCTAAAGTTCCTCCTCAGCGGATGAGGTGTTTATGTTTTCATTGACCCAAGGAGATGCATTAGATTTCTCTCCGTCCGCCGATTTCCAGTCAATACTGTAACCTTTAGACATATTCTGATAATAGCTGTCGGTGGTAGGCAGAGCTTTAAGGCCTTCTGCAGGAAAAGAAGCAGGTATATATGTATCTGATTTCAGGATCTATTCTGATATAGTCGTCCGTCTCGTTAACAACAGCTGTTCTAATTGAAATGATTTCTGGTTAAGTTAGAGGTAAATTCATTTAGCTAAGCAACTAATTATTCTGATTAATCAAAGCGGACACACGCACAATCCTTTTTAGCCGCTGAATACAGTGTAGAGGAGAGCAGAGAGGTTGAATCCAGTCTCCAGGTGCTGCAGAGATATATTTAGATTTAGTATTTCTATATTTTTAGTTCATTTAGTTTCCTCTTTTCTCTTTCATGTTTTTCAAAAAATGATAAAAAGGTCAACAACTGGAGAAACTTAACCTATAACACTCAAACTATGAATCAATTGTCAAAAAACTCTTTATTTTACATTGGAAGCAACCAGATCTCCATTCATTTTTTTGTAGAATTGTATAGAGACCTGTCCACGACTCCATGTAAACGACTCCTTAGCAACACTGCGAACTAAATGAAACTTAGGTAAAAAGAAAATTATTGATATTTGTGCATTTTACCTCACATTCAGCAGGTAAGACAATTTGCTAGTAGAATAATATCATATATAACCAGAAAACGGGCTGAAATCAGGCGTCAAAAAGTCTCTAGAAAAAGCCGTTTTAACTTGTTTTGAGTTTGGCGCGACGCAAAAGACTGAAAATGTACACACTAGGGTTAAAACTTTACAGTCTCGTATCCCTGAATCGTAATTTGATTAACTTTTATTAAAGGTATACTATGCAACCGGTGTTGATTTTCCAGCGAGGCTCCCCCCAGAGGGCGAAAGTAAAAGTGCACTGTCGTAAATATGCGCCGCTGTTCTCCTGGTTTCTCCGTCAAGCCAGGCGCGGTTGTTTTGAGCTTAGCAGACAGGCGAACGCAACGAAT
>NW_015150700.1:14726-15920 GCF_000732505.1 Cyprinodon variegatus
CAAAATTGAACACACACATTTTTATAGCCACCTGTTAAGGATGTGTCGGGTTGTGGGCAGCCTTCAGTCCTTCAGAAAGGTCACTCTAGCTTTAATGTTCATCCCAGATTAAGTCTGACATCCCACATCTGTGACACATGTCATGTTTTAGTGAAACACAGTAGCTTGTTCTAGATATCCCCTCTTTGTTCTCCTCAGACCTCCAGGACCTTCGTTTAGCATTCTCCTCCGTTTGAAAAGGTTCAAATGTTGCGTCACCGATTCCTTGTTCTTCTCCCAAACATCTGGGATCTCTTTTCCTCAACTTGTCTCAGATTTGGGTTGTTTTGTGGGGAATCATCTGTGGCTGAGTTGGACTCAGTCAGCTGCTAACATTCCACAGTTGTCCATCATACGGAATGCTGTCATATAAACAGCATCCAGATGAGTTAAGTAAACTAGTCCAGAAATCAGAAATACGCCTCAAACGAAGAAACTATCAGTTAAAATAAAAGATGAAGGCAGTGAAAAGCTTTGCAAGAGGCTGCATCCATTGCGGATCAGTGCAGCAGGCTAGTTTTAGGGGTTTACTGTTAAATTCATTCCTTACTCTGGAAAAGCTTCTTTTACTTACAGTATGGTAACGGTTCCCAAAGTGGGAGTGAGGACCCCCAGAAGGTCGCAAGACACCAAATAGTGGGTCGCAAGACACCAAATAGTGGGTCGCAAGACAGTTTTATCAATGATGGTGATGTGATCCCAGAAGTAAATGTACAATACAATAAGCCAAGTTAAAATATATATATATATATATATATATATATATATATATATATATATATATATATATATATATATATATATTCTTTTTCTAGGACATTCATTTAAAGTTTGGTGAATATTGTGTAAAAAATGTTTTTTCTTATTTTGATTCACACAATATGCGCCAAACTGTAACTGAATTAAATGATAAAATGTCCCATTAAATGATTCGAAAATTTGTTTTTTTTGTATGGATAATGGATGGATTGAAAGTATTCTGTAGTGTTGGTGGGATTTTTGTAAGACACTAATATAAAAATGCGTAATTTGAGTTCCATTTCTTTTTTAAACTACGTTCTTAAAGGAAAAGTCTGGTGGTATATAGAATTCAAACTTCTAAAGTATTTTAAATATGAAATCATTCCATCCTGTTCAATAAATGATCAGTGTTTT
>NW_015150700.1:17070-21423 GCF_000732505.1 Cyprinodon variegatus
GGGGGGGGGTGTATTATTTTTTTATTGATCGCATTCTCTTTATAAACAAAGATGATATATAGGCCCAGTAATAGCAGTGTTAAATTACATGGCCCTGAAAATAAGCCCGATCAATAAAAACAAAGTCATTTGGCTCAATTCAGTTCAATTTGCTGCAGGAATCCTGTGTTTGCCAGGTAGCGGGTGAGATGAAGTGCAACAGACGGGGGGCCTGAAACCGTCGCTCCAGGCTTTTCCCTATTTCCACATTTTTACATCACTTTCTACTCCTCTCCACGCTATCAATGCAGCCAAAGTTTGTGGAGTTGAACCGGTTCGCTGAAGAGCAGCAGCGCTGCAGCAACGGCGAATCAGCCCGTCAGTTGCAGCTGTTGATGAAACCCTCACATCATCAAGTAGCAAAACGAGTGGGAGGACTGGAATTAGTGCGACGGATGAAACCGATCCCTCACTCCCCCCCCAAAAAAACACTAACCAGGTGTGTATGAACGTTGCAGGAATGCCGCCGCTCTCATTTGGGGTGTTTGTTTGCCTCTGCGAAAAAAAAAAAAATAATGGCTGCAGGAGCAGGTGGAATATTGCCTCGGCAGGCTAACCCATATGGATCCGAAAAAGCTGCTTGCCAAGTCCAAACTCCACTTTTACAGGCACATCTGGAGCAGAATCTCCATATTAATTGCCAATTGATGTGTTTACACACGACGAGGATTAATCCCTGAGAGAAGTTGGGTGACCCGGGTCACACCGTCAGTGGGAGGGTTGTGTTTTTGGGTTGAAGAGCAGCGTGGGGGGGGGGAGAAACGAAGCCAAATACGTGGACGGACAAAAGCAAATAGAAAACATAATTATGTTCCTGCTGAAAGCCATCTGTCATGTAGCATTTCTGCTACGCTGAGAGCGTTCCAGTCAATATTCATCCACTAAGCAGCAGGAAAAAGTTCAGATTAGCCGAAGCTCCATCATATGAGAGGCTCTGTGTAACACACCTGCATTCATGGTGTTTGTTTTGGATGTTTGGACACTGCAGGCCAAAGGGTGGGGGTGGGAAAGGGGGGTGCTGGTACAGGATTTATGAGCCCCGGAGCTGAACGGAGCCAGGAAGGCACACAGGACACAAATTTATCATAGCAGACCAGACGGCATCCGCACATCATCCAATTTAATGCAACACCCCTAGGAGGGACAGGAAGTTAAAAAATTTTTAAATATATATGAATGAAATTCTGCAAAACAAAAAAAAATTTAATCTTGCTTAAATTATGCAAACCAACGCATCAATAAAGAACTTCTGATATATCATCCTTGGTCACAGGCAGCTGCTTCTCTACATAGTCATTTTTGGGTTGTTTGTTGTGTTTTAAATTGTATTTTATGTTTGTATTACTAATGTTTGTATTTTAGCACTACTTCCCTTTTCCTAAGTGCACCATTGTAAATAAGAACTTATTCTTAATGACTTGCCTGTAAAAATAAAGGTATAATAATAATAATATCTGTGGCTAATGTAAACAGAAGGGTTCATGACGAAGAAATAAAGGACTTGCACTAAATTTATTATATTCTGGTTATATAAGCTGGTACGTATAATTAAATATCTATTTACAGTTTGTTAGAATTCATTTTATGTTTTTCTTAATTCTCAAACTCAAAATCAAATTCACATAATTAATAATTTCCCTGAAATTCCACAATCTGGGATTTTAATTGCTTGGCTGTTTTGTTCTGAATCATCACTTAAATTGATCCAATCAGGATCAACTTGAACGGACGAGTTTCTACGCAACAAAAAGATGGAAAGAAAAAAAAAAACTCCTTTTCAGGCTTCGCTGCGTCCTCCTGTTAACGGAGTATTATGGTGTTAAGTTCTGCCTTAAAGGGCCATCATGTCATTTAATCACCTTTTCAATTAGGACCCCACTAGTTCACTCTGTTGCATCCTAAGTTCCTCTAAAGAACAATCACACCCTGCTGGTTTACCACCTGATATTTCTGTTTTATGCTTCGTTATTTTCTAAGTATTTTGTCTTCTTTTTATGTACATTTATTATGTCTATGCAGCTTTAAGTAAATAACAGGCTTCCTGAACATTTGAGACTGCACATCTTCCAATGAGGCACCATGCACATAGGTAAACACTCTGAAACTGACCTCTTTGTTTCGTTCTATTCACATTTTCTTTCTTTCAGGAAGTTGAACAGATTTCCTCTAATGTTCTGAGTGGAATTTCAGCCAACAAGTATAACATGGTTTATACATGAATGAGTAACTCTTATTTAACGCTTTTTAATGCTCTTTTAATGCTCTTAGAAATAATCTTTATGCCATAAACAAATACCCATGACTTAAATATATATATATATATATATATATATATATATATATATATATATATATATATATATATATATATATATATATATATATATATATATATATATATATTAGGGTTGTCAAAAGTATCGATACTCAAAAAAGTATTGATACTGAAACGTATCTGGATACAATACTCATTTTCAAAAGTAACGATACAGTGCTACCACCAGTTGTGCATCTAAAGTGCAGAATAGAGGACAATGCACTTTCTGAACACTGTGTGATTGAATAATTCTACGCACTTTTCAGTTTCAGACTATTTTTGTAACAGGTGCAGCTGCTGAGGATTATTTTTGTTTTGTTTGGCTAGCGTCATTGTTACGTGTGCAATGCATAGCCAAGGAAGGAACATCTAATTTTAATTTTATAAGTTTTTTACCAAGCTTGATTAATATTGTGCACAGCATACAACCTCAAAATATTGTATTTATTTATTGTATTTTTATTATTAATGAAAATTTCTGTTGAATTTTGGAGTCTTTGTTTTTATACTTTTGGTATCGAAAATGGTATCGAGTATCGAATATATTCCTTGGTATCGGTATCGCGTTGAAAAGTTTAGTATCATGACAACCCTAATATATATATATATACATATATATATATATATATATGGCAAAATCCTTCGTCATCTTCACCATGGACAGGCTGCAGCCATGCCCCGAGTTCCTCGTTTTCCCGCCACTTTGGTTCAAATTTACATTTTTTCTATTCTGTAGCCTTTTCTCCGCCTCAAGCTTCTTTTCCGAAGCCATTTTAATGCCACTATTATAAAATTTAATGAATTATAATGCCAATTAAGGCCTTCATTTAAAAAATTATTATTTAATGACTTTTAATGACCCGCGGAAACCCTGTATAAACACTGGGATCTAAAAACCTGCCAGATGATCCAAATTTCCACGTAAACATCACGTCTCTGCAGATTTGACGTAGACTTCGCACAGACAGATCCAAGCAAAGCGGCGTTTTTACGATCACTATATTGCTTGCTAACAGTGGGAAAGTATACTTTTCCACTGTTAGCAGTGGCACAGCGCTAACAATGTTGTTCCAGTTGATAGTTAAAAACCCTCTGGGAAGCGGCTTTGCAGCAGCCGATGCAGGTCCAGCAGATTCCAGAAAAGTTTCTTTCCCACCGCCATCAGACAGCTGAACTGTTGATAAAGACTTGAAATCATGTCACAGACTCTGCATCATAACACCGAACCAAAAACACTGCATATTTGCACCATATATATTAATGCTCTGAACTTCCGTATCAATGCGTTTTTTTGCACCATTTTTTTTCCTCCCACACCGTTTATATTTGATCACTGCTGCATTCTAAGAAATGGAAATGTCGCGAGAGCTGTAGAAAATGAAATGTCATTTTGTAAACATCCTAAAAGACAATAGAAATTGTCTTAGTGTGAAAAGAACAAGGTCAAAGTTCAGTTCACACATATGAACATGAAATAGCTCACGTTCATAGTTGACTTTTTCAAACAATGAAGAACGTTCACAAACCTATAAATGAACTAGTTCAAGTTCATTTGGTAAATGAAGCCACAATAGAACCTCATATTTCTCACTTTTAATGTGTGATCATAAAATATAGAAAGAAAAGGAAAACACTGGATGCAGTGAAGGTATTCTGGATGAGCGGTAAAGCCTTTATGTAGCCAAATTACACAGAACTTCAGAAAAAAGAACTACAGCCAAGTGGTTAGGGCATAAGCCTTGGAATCCTGAGGTTGTGAGTTTGAAACCCGCTCCTACAGACTGCCACTGAGTCCCTGAGCCCTTAACCCCACACTGCTACAGGAACATTCAGGTTCTGCTGAAAAGATCTGGATCCAAAATGATTTCATCCGTTCGTCATTCAGCAGCAGATATTTCCCAAGATAGCTCGGCCGCTTTAACCAGTGTTAGGCACGTTAATTTGAAAAAGTAATTAGTTATAGTTACTAGTTACTTCTCCCAAAAAGTAACTGAGTG
>NW_015150700.1:22930-25493 GCF_000732505.1 Cyprinodon variegatus
AATTTGCAAAATGTCTGGAGAGTTTGTAACAGAACGACGAAATTTCACCAGATTTTGAAAGTAAAATAGATCGATACCGCGTTTTTAAAAATCAATTTGATATCAGCATATGAAAATATATTTGAGTATATTATTTTTCAAAGTGTCAGAAATGGATAACAAAACTGCTATTTTCAATGACTACTTATTTTTGTCCAGCTTTAACGTTAGTATCGATATCGGCTACATGAGTTTTAAAATATCGGCATATCGGATATCGGCCAAAATCCCAATATCGTGCATCACTAGCGGTGCGTGTCGCTCTTGTTCACGTTCTTACTTCAAAGCCGATCCGTTCAGTTCATCCTTCACTAAAAATGTGAAAGTATTCAGTGAACGCTGTTCATTGAACTGCTATATGTATAAACATTTTAAACTCAGTGGAGATTTCTGGGTTTTTTTGTTTTTTTTTTTCCGTACTGATTTATCGCAGAAAACAGGCAAATAGTTGGGAACATTTGCAGAGAGAAATAAGAAAAAATTGTAACAAACAGATTTGAAGTCATTAAAATGATTTGCAGCTTGTTTTGTTTTTATTTTTTGTTGATATTTGTTTTATTTTATTTATTTATCTTTTTTTTAATATATGTTGTTTATTATGTTAGGCCTGAATGTCTGTATTTGTTATGCACTATATGTGCTTTGTTTGCCGCCGCTTCTGTTGATTCTGCTTTGCAAGAAAAAGTTCAATAAAAACAAGGTTGAGAAAAAAAAAAAAAGATCTACAGGATTCAGTTTTTGCACCAATTTTAACATCTTTCACAGGTTACTGAAGCTCAAAGCAATTTTCCAGCTGAAACATGTGAGTCTGAACCCCTTGGAGCTGAAATCCCACTAATCTTTGTTTTATTCTACTCAGAGTTTTAGTCCTGAGGGAGAATGTCCTCCTGGACAAAGATGCTGTAGAATCCCCTCGAAATCTGTTCAAAGACGCTTTTCCCAACACAGTAGTTTACTAAAGCCAATAAATCCCCCTGAGACTTCCTCTCTGCGACAATCTGAGTTGTTTACAACCGTTCTGACAGTCGCTCATCACGACCCCTTTGTGACAGAGGCCTAAAGGTTCCCAAGGCAGAAAGACATTCTTTCGTTTATTTAAAACACCATTAGTCAGACTCTGCTGCACAAATTCTGAAATTATTTTGCTTTGAGTCCATGAACACCTGTCCTTTTTAAATCATTTCAAGGAATTTATTTTGATTTAATTTAACAAATCAAATGGATGCTTCTCTGAGATCTGTTTTCTGTCTAAGTATATAAAAGCAGAATTAATTTAGTGTGGTCTCCAGTTCAGATTTTGGTTTGATGTCACAAATTTTTTTTTAGTTTTCACTCTGATAACTGAAAAGTTTGTTTATCTGAATTATTCTAGAATAGTAATCCTGGAACCAAAAGGTCCAGTGTAATGGGAACCAGGAGTCCCATTACCCCATGAGATATGATTATTGATTTTGTGTTATGTAATATTAGGTTGGAACAAAGAGTTGGGTTGTTTGTTTCTTTATTGTAGTTTTGTTGGACATTTTTAGCATGCATTCTTAAAGCAGAATGGCCATCCTGCATGGGAAAAGAAGTGTACACTGGAAAAATGATCTAGAAATAAGTAAAAACTTCTTAAATTCAGTGTCTTTACCCTTAATTAGAGTAGGTAAATGAGACAGTTTGCCAATGGAATGAGTAGTTTTACTCTTACAATAAGATAATTAGATAATATGCACATGTTTTCTTATTTTAAGTGTAAATTGTCTCGGTCTATTGGCAAAATGTCTCTTACCTCCTCATATAAGAAAAAATGCACTTATCTTAAGAAAAAATAACTTTTCTTGATTTTGATTTTTTCACTGCAAAAATTATCTGAAATTAAGTAAAAAATAAGTGCATTTTATCAAATCAGGATAAAATGCACTTATTTTAAGAAAAAATGACTCATTTAGATTTACATTTTTTGCAGTGCAAGTATTTTTCCTTAGTTTCTGTTTCTGTTAAATTAAAGTAGGCCTACTTACCTTTTTCTGGTTTGGCTCCTCAGCAGGACGTAGTAGAAAAAGGTAGAAATGCTCCGGATGCTGCAAAGCACTTGGAGCAAACCAAAATGATCAGGAGGGTAGTTTTGGATGAGTGTCCTTTGGTTTGATGGGGTTTTGTGATTGACTTTAGATTTGTTTAATAGTATAGATTTGTATGTATGTAAATATTACTTTGGGTGTGTAGTTTATTGTTTGGTTTAGGTTTGTATGTATGTTAAATTTTGCTTCTTTTTCTTAATAATCCCTTTTCATGGTTCCTTCCTTCATGTCACCTGAATTGTGTTTGTTAACATGCTGTTTGTTCTTTTTAGCGTAAAAAGGTTGTTGGTGTGCACAAGCTGGAGTTCAATAAAGCCACCAAAACGTCTGTTTTATCTTCCCTCTCGATTAAATATTGGGACTCTGCAGGTCAAGCTGACTAGCCTGGGTGCCATTCCGAACTTAGTCCCGCCCACAACGTTTGAGGTACGGAAGTTCGGTCTGGCATTGCTCAATAG
>NW_015150700.1:27168-27491 GCF_000732505.1 Cyprinodon variegatus
AAAATTATTTAATTGTTTTACTGATTAAGCCTAAAATCATTAAATCACAGTGAACGTACGTACTTTAAACTTTTTAAAGTGCAACAGGAGGCAGATCTTTCACTTATCAGGCTCCTCTGCTTTGTCTGTCGGTGTTTTTCTCTTCGCTTTGGCAAAATGTTTGGTTGTCACAAGGGCCAGGTTGTAGGTTCGATTCCTGCTCCCACCACCTGCAGATCATTCTATATCTTCTATATCTTGCTAATTAAAGCAACAGAAATGATTAATTATAGAAGTGTTTGATGCTACAGGTGATCTGATTACTGAGCATCTCAGCTGAGACC
>NW_015150700.1:29036-33516 GCF_000732505.1 Cyprinodon variegatus
CTCGACATGTCGAGTCTATTCTCGTCATGGCAAAAATATATTTTCTCTTCATGTGTGGCCCTAATACTCCGTCGTACAAACATACTAATTTTGGGTATAAATAATGACCCACTGATCACTCCTTGCTGAGTGGATTTTTCTTTTACAAGCTGTTCAGAGTTGGTTCTGAAGGGTCAAATTGGATCGAAGACAACCTCTTTACATTTTCAACTGGAAAAGCAGGCATCCTTCCCTTTATCTGTGTTTTGTAGGTGTATCAGGGGGAGATCCTAATGAAAAGCATGAGGTGAAGAGACCTCTGAAAGCGTTTCTTACCTATGGAGGCAGCAGCATTCAGCAACACCTGAGCCATCATCCTTCCTCCTCCAACAGAGCCTCACATCTCTCTGGGTTTGCTTTAGAACGACCTCCTAATGAGAGATTTACTGTATGGAGATAATTATAGGGGAAGGCGACATCTCGCCGCGGCCTAATGACTAAGATGAGAGCACTTCAGTAGATTTTCACGCAGCACCCTCCTCCATCCTGTCGCCACACTGGGGTTCCAGTGGTTGCAGACAATCAGCTAGAAAAACAGCGGGGCCATGCCTGTGTGCCTATATGCACGGCGAAGGCAGGAACCTTTACAACAGAGCAGCCAAAGCACATACATTAGTTTCCAACCCGGTGATGGAAAAAATGGAAGCAGGAAGGACAGAAAGCTAACAGCGACGCGCTCCTTGATATCGCTGCCATTTTATAAATCAGCCACCTGGGCGATTAAGGGGAAAATGAGTGAACAGAATCAGAATCATGTGCTCTTGTTTATTGCTTTAGAGAGTTAGCTGGCAAGGAGGCAGCCATCGTGTGATGATGAGAGTTGCCCCTCTGGAGACGGCCGCTCACACTGGCAGAGGAGCTAATACAGACTTTCATTAGGATGCACACTTCAACACACTGTCATAGTATTTACAGTCTCACACTGGGGAAACAAATAAACTGCGTGATTAACAAGTTTTCCTGATGCCTGGTGCTTCACTGTGTGCGCATTCGAGTGCCACCTCGCCGACTTAATGATTCTTAATGGTTTCTTAATGACTTCTTAATGACTTCATCAGGAAGATCCTGCAACAGCATATTCTGACATGCGGGAGCCTCCCCCAGAGACCCGGGATCACACCACGGCAGTAACCCCTCCTCGGTTTTCTGCTCAAATAACACACACTTTAAATCTGCTTATCTGCGACAGCGTCTCTGACTGGGACGCCACCAGCTTCTGATCCGTGGTTAAATGCGGGGATGTGTGATGTAACGTGATGTGAAAGCATGTGTGGAGAAGCTCTGGAAGGAAAAAAAAGGCGGACGGGGATGTCCACATTTTTTTTTTAGGGCAAACGCAGTGGCATCACACTAAATGAGGACATGGGAGTGACATCTAGTGTTGTGTAACAAGAATTAAACTACATTGTGTGAAGCTATCTGGGTATGGAGTGAAATTTGTTCCATTATTGTTGCAAGACAAGAAAACATCTTGGGAAAGGAAATTAAAGAACAAAATTGTTTGAGTGTAAATTAGCTTTTTTCTTATAATTTAAGTTGTTTTAATATCTTTAAAATTTACTTGTCAATCTTTTTTTTTTTATTCTAACTATTTTTACCAATTATTTTAGAGATTTCATGTTTTTCTTTTTTTCTGGTTGAATTTGAGGAATTAATTTTATTGTATTTTGCAGATCATATTCTCTGCAGTCCTATTTCAGGAATGAAAATAATGTTGCTAACAGTCAATAGAAATGCATCTTTGCTCCTCAATCTGTAAAAAGCAATCTATGTGCTCAGTGTGAAAAAGACAAATCGAAATAATGAAATATGTAAAACAAAAACAAAAAAATGAAATTTGAAAAACATTTAAACATTAAATTTATTTTTTTTTAGGGCAAACACAGTGGCATCACACTAAATGAGGACAAGGGAGTGACATCTAGTGTTGTGTAACAAGAATTAAACTACATTGTGTGAAGCTATCTGGATATGGAGTGAAATGTGTTCCATTATTGTTGTTGCAAGCCAAGAAAACATCTTGGGAAAGGAAATTTAGGAAAAAACATGTTTGAGTGTAAATTTGCTTTTTTCTTAAAATTTAATTTGTTTTATTTAAGATCTTTAAAATGTACTTGTCAATCTTTTTTTTAATTCTATTTTTACCAATTATTTCAGAGATTTCATATTTTTCTTTTTTTCTGGTTGAATTTGAAGAATTAATTTTATTGTATTTTGCAGATCATATTTTCTGAAGTCTTATTTCAGGAATGAAAATAATGTTGCAAACAGTCAATAGAAATGCATCTTTGCTCCTCAATCTGTAAAAAGCAATCCATCGGCTCAATGTGAAAAAGAGAAATCGAAAAATAATGAAATATGTAAAACTAAAAAAAATAAAAATAAATTTGAAAAACATTTAAAAAATTTAATTTGAAAAAAAATATAAAAAGAACATTAAACAAACGAGAAAGCAAAACATTAAAGTTGCTCTCTAAACTGGTTTTTGATTAACACTTTTTTTTTCGTTTCTGGTTGCATTTTTTTCCAGTGTTATGTTTCAAAAATCACTTGGAAAATAAGGGAACAAAATTCACTCCATATCTGTAAAAACCCTATTCGATGCAAAGATGGGAAGGGGGAGGGAATAAAACAGGAAATTCTCTGAATTAATAGAAGGACCAGTCAGCTGTTGAGTTTTATTACAGTAGAAGGGAGGAAAAAGATGACACGCAGGCGTCCGGCGGCAAATTAAAAGCAGCGTGTTGTTAAGGGGGGGAGGCCGAGCTTTTAATGACATGGAATTTTCTGGGTCACCTCAATGTCACTCTGAGCCAAAGAAAAGCAGTTATTTCGCCAAATTAACGCCAAATCACTCAGCATCAAGCTACTTGCTCGTGTATCCATCCCCCAAATGATTAAAAAAAGTTCCTTTTTCTTATAATAATTGGAAAAAAACAAATAAAATAAAGTTAATATCCAACAAATCCCCAAATATAAGCTGTAAACTCGACAGTTATGATAGAAATGCAATAAAAGCAGAAAACGAAGCGTCTACAGGCCAAATGGCAGGGCATAGCGGAGCACAAAACACACTCGCATTTAACAACTGCTTAACAAATTGTATTAGCAAAGAAGCGTGACTGCATGGCAAATTACACTTTGTCTGATGGATGTCCTCTTTACCGGCTGCTGTGGAGGCAGGCTGGAGAGAGGACGCGGCTTCGGCCAAGCGCTCGGAAAATGATGCATCCCCGGCCATGTGTCGCTTCCTGGCAGAGGCGGGCGAGCGGGGTGTGTCGCCTAGATATCCATGGCCAAAAACGCAGAGAGACATGTGCTCCTCTATATCCCTGGCATCGGGGACGGAGTGGGATTTCAAACGTCCCTTTTCCATGTCAACGGTGCCCACATCCGCATCGTTTAACCACTATAAGCCTTAGTTATGTCTCTTTATTACAATCTACTTATAGGTATAAAAGTAGATAACTTGTTAAACTTTCCTAATTAAACCTTAAATCAAAATACAAACAAGCAAATTTGAAATCAGAATAGGAGCCTGACTGAATATAAGAGTATAATAAATGTCCTTGAAACATGAAATATGCATCATGAAATAAACTCGGTTGATTCCACTATTCATATTTTCCATTTAATCAAACAATAAAGTCAGACGACTAATGAAACAAAAGAAAATGAATTAAAGTTAAAGAGCTGGAAACACTGCAAACCTACAGCAGGTTTCCAGCAGGACAACATCTAAAGAAAAAAAAAAAGAGTAACATGTCCGATTTTCCGGTTCAGCAGACAAAGTTAAGGTTTAACAGATCACAAGCAGTGCTTCAGAATCCAGCACAAAAGCTTCCACTTTATTCTTTTCACAGATGGAGCGAAGGTTCTATAAAACACAATCAGAGTTGCAGAGAATCTGTGAGTCTGTTTGGATTTGTTATTTTCCTGTTTTTAGCTTCTTTGTCATCAGCCAATGAAGGGGAAACCTTCATGTTGTGGATGTCCAGGGAGAGGGAGATCCTCTGGTGGAACGCCAGCCGCATTGTGTTTCACTACCGACCAAATGTTCCTCTGCTGTCGAATAAAACACAGCAGGACTGAGGCTCAGATAGAAAACTATTAACTAAACTAACTAAAAAAAAACATTTGATTTCAGAAGAAAAACAGACAATTTTTGGATAAAATTTTCTTAAATCAGAGAGAAATTAAAAACATCCAAAAATCCCAAACACCTTCTAACTGGTGTTCAAAGCAAACCACTGCTGCTAAAGCGCTGGTGAAGATTCTCAGTCATCCAGGTCATAGCCGTTCCAATAAAGTAAAAAAAAAAATCCACAGGACTTTGTTTCCAAGTTTGAAGATGATTCATCTCCCATCATCGCAACGTAACCTGACTCCGCCAGATGGATTTGCTCCGCATATCCATCTGGAAACCTTCCGTTGAAGTAAT
>NW_015150700.1:34039-35791 GCF_000732505.1 Cyprinodon variegatus
TTTCTTTAACGGAAATTAGCCAGACTGATCTGCGAGTGAAACCTTAAAAAGCTCGCGAGATCAGGATGGTCTCACGAGGCTAATCGCAACCCCCATCAATTCCCCTTAACGCCCCCCCTTTCAGAGACATAAGCCCCATTTGCACTACCCTTGAAAAACTGATCCATGCTGAGACCGGCATGGTTCTCACGACCGTTTACACATCACGCTATCTCGGTTCCTCGATTCCTCGACTCCTAGTGACGATCTGTGGTATTACTGCCAGTATTGAAGGAGGAAATCAAGCAGTTGATGGCAGTAATGCACCAAACGTTGTTTGACAACCGCCATAAAACACAAGAAGAAGACGACGAAGAAGGAGGCAATCGAGCAAATCAAAATGGCGGCGCCCGTCACATTCAGAAAGTTATGCTTGAATATTATTGCTATACTTCGGAGTTATTGTTTAAAATGCCATTATTTAAAATGTTGTGTGGAGAAGATTTCGATGGTTGTTTATAGTTTAAGAAAAAGTTGTGCTTCTGTTTCCGGAGGGGCATTACCGCCACCTACTGGAATGGAGTGTGAATCGGGATGTGCAGCCAAACGGAGATTACGCGTTCTGCTCATGCGCTCTTGTTATCAGAGAACCGAGCCAGGGAAAAACCGTGCCGAGCCCACCTCTGGAACTGGTCTGCAGTTAGCTCGGTCCGGTTGTGTCTAGCTAGGTTTAGTTCAGTTTGCTTTCCATTTACACATGATAAGTTATCTCAGTTACTGAGCTCGGACCGGTCTTGGCACGGTTTTTCAAGGGTAGTGTAAATGGGGTAATTGACAGGTATCCGGTGTTACAGGCTAACAAAGAACTCAGATGACTGCCCATTCCTAAGGGATAGATCCACTCGTCTGGTTCAATTTGAATATTTTCTAAGCCAAAACAAGGCTTTGTTCTGTTCCACTGTATAAAGCCTGAAACTCAACACTATTTATGACATTTTGAATTGAAAAAGCTTCCTGGATGGGAAGAGAAACGTCTACAAACTTGGAAACAAAGTCCAGTGGATTGATTTTTTTTTCTTTTCTTTTTAAGACTGCTGCTAACGATGCAATGTCACACAACTTGCTTATTTGCTAATGCTTTGATAAAGCCATAGGAGAGAGGAATGTAAACAGGGGCAAAACAAAGCAATTAAAAACACAAAAATAAAAAAGCTTGTCAGTCGTTTTCACTTTGAGAGAGGAACCAACCCTGTTCAGAAAGAGGCTCACACAGTGAAGCTAGCATTTATTTAATTAGTTTAATTGAACTTTATTGATCTCACATTGGGGAGCAGTGGGCTGACATCATGGGGTACCTGCGGAGCAATCAGGGGTTAAAGGTCTTGCTCAAAGACCCAGAGTGGCAGCCTGTGGGAGTGGGTTTGGAACTCACAACCTCAGGATTCCAAGCTCTATGCGCTAACCACTAGGAAGCCACTCCCCCCCCAAGAGCTTAGGGCGGTTTAGGGCATATTACTATTGCTGTCAGAATACATTCATGACTGTTAAACTAAGTTAATTAATTATGACCAGAGGTGTCAAGTAGCGAAGTACGAATGCTTTGTTACTGTACTTAAGTACACTTTTTAAAGTATCTATACTTTACTCCATTACTTATTTTTCTTCCTACTTCTGACTTCTACTCATTACATTTTCACACCAGTATCTGAACTTTCTATTAATTAAATTTTTAAAACAAACGTTACTCGTTACTCTTGGCTTCGGTTTAATGTT
>NW_015150700.1:37361-39272 GCF_000732505.1 Cyprinodon variegatus
TTTGACTGGGAAGGGCCATTTTGAATGGCTGCTACTGTATTATTGATTTCAATGGGATGGATGTGAATACATCAAGATTAAAAAATCAAATTTATCAGCTAATAAAATTAAAGAATGCTGACAATAACAGACCCGGGGAAAAAGATAAAATGATCAAAATATGATTCTTTTTGACAGATTATGTGGGGGTGACCTTTATATTTAGACAGAAGAAGAAAAAAAATATTCCCGACATCACTTAGACCACCGTGGAGTGATTCTGGCTGCAGACAGCAGCAGCAAGGAGCCCACAGCATGCCTCCGCTGTGAAGATCGACCACCTTCTCCAAAAGCATCCTCTCACGATTTCCATGAAGGAGGGGGGGGATTTACTGCCGGTGGGATATACTCCTTGTTCCAATTTGCAGGGGGATTACTCATTTTTTCATCATTCCCGTATTTATTTATTCCACTTCCAAATTCATTTCTACTTCACCTGAAGGAAAACAAAATACGGGGGCCAAAAAACGCATAAATACTGTCGGATTGAATAGATGATGACAGCGGGTCAAGTTGTGAGTGAGTCACGTCTTTGCTCAGGGAAGGAAATGATTACTGTAACACAGAGCTGACAATCACCACAGAGATAATCCCATTTCTCACATGGAGCTCAAATTGTATTATGTCACATTGTATTTCACATATGCTATCAAAAACTGGATTTAGATATGCAAACTATGTGGAAGTGAGTGAAATTCAAGAGAAGAAAAGGGGAGGCAGGAGGAAGAAAACATGCAGCCGCGGGGTTGGCATGCAGGCGTGTCACTTTGTCAAGCTTCTGAGAGAGCTTTATGGTCTCTAAGGGAGGTAGGAAAAAGTGTCGCAAAAGCATCCTCTTCTCCAAGATGAACAGATGGCAGAGCCTAAGTGTAGAGATTTGTTTTATGTCTCCATCCTATGTCGCTGCGCTGGAAATGCAGGCTTCTGTTCTTATTCTTTTTCCCTTTCTTCAAATGTTATCTTACAGGATAACGGACACACACACACACACACACACACACACACACACAACATCCAAGCTAATGAGGAGTGGGTGTTGCTTTGTTTTGCTCTTATTTCCCCTCCTCTCTTCCACCGACACATCCTCCTGCTTTCTATTCTCCCTCAAACCCACGCTCAGAGCAGAAACCTATATGTCACACAATTACGCAACACAATTGGGGGGGGGTTGCTTGCAGCCTGGGTGGCTGTCTAAAAGACAAGGCTGATTGGTAGATTTAAGCCGACCCATGAAGTGCAGGAAAGAAGAAAAAGTCAGAGGACCACGAAGCAGCAGCAGATCATCTGAGGTCAGATTGTGGCTTGAAAAGGAAGTTAGAAACAGAGTTGAGTTGGCTGAGTAGTGAGATCCACCGACGGGTTACAGAACCGGCGCCTGGTGCAGGTTAAACCGTCAGAGATCAGCTGTATCCAACTGTTTGCAGCTTCTCTGTGTTTTATTTTACTCGGTCTCTGCTCTTATTGGTACAAGGTTACTCAGTTATCATTTATAACTAAAGAAAAAGAAACCGTATTCATTAAAACCCAAATACAGAAACAGTTTTCCCATTCGAAATTCAGTTTTCAAGTTTTGAATTCAGTCTTTATTTTATTTTTTTTAGTTAACCTTTATTTAACCAGGAAGTCCCTTGAGATTGAAATCTCTTTTTCAAGGGAGACCTGGCCAAAATACAAACAGAAATACAACATAGACAAAATAGAGGAAAAGACAGGTCGCATAGGGCAGTTACATTTTTGAATGACATGACATTTTAACATGGCCTTAAAGGAATAGTACACCCAAAACATGATTAGCCTTCATTTTCTACTCCCCCCATGCTGAACAACACTCTGGAGTACTTTTTTGATATCTCAAATGCATCTGGAGATCTG
>NW_015150700.1:41831-42908 GCF_000732505.1 Cyprinodon variegatus
GTTAGTTAAGAAGCGCAGAGATCTATGGTACACAGAATCTAACAGGTGGAGAGTACTAGAGGCAGCATGCATGTAGACATCACCATAGTCCAAAACACTTTAAAAAAGTAGCCTTTTTAAAGTAACATGTGGCAATGTAAAAATGAGCTAAAGTTCATTTTACCCCAAAGCTCATGAAAATCTTTTCATTGAATATTTGTCTGAAAAACTGCACAATATTATAGTTTTGATAATGATTAATTATTTTTCCAGTTTATTGCTGTGACTTTAAAATGAGCCTTTAAACTGGGCGGGTTCATGCTCAAAAAAATAAAGGGAACATGTAAACATCTTAATATAAACTCATTCAAATCCAATTTGTGTTAATAAAACTGTCCACTTAGGAAGCAAAACTGACTGACTATTTGACATGCTGTTGTGCAAATCAAATGACAGACATTGTATACACAGTGTAAACAAAACTACATTTCATTTTGTACAGCTTTCAGACAGTAGAATAGACAACGGGTGGAAATGATTTGCAATTGGCAAAATAAGGAGTGGCTCAGCAGTAACTATGCTTTCTCGCTGATATTTTGGTCACTTTTGAATGTTGGTGGTGCTTTCACACTTGTGGTAGCATGAGACAGAGTCTATAACCCACACAAGTGGCTCAGGTAGGTGAGGCAACAAGTTTGCTGTGTCCAGAGGCCGGAGGCGCTACCTGGAGACAGGATCAGTACACCAGGAGACATGGAGGTGGCCGTAGGATGGCATCAACCCAACAGCAGGACCGCTACCTTCACCTTTGTGCAGGGAGGAACAGGAGGAGCACTGCCAGAGCCCTGCAAAATGAGCTCCAGCAGGCCACATATGTGCTTGTGTCTGCACAAACTAGGGATGTACGATATAATCGGCCCCCTATCGGTATCGGCCTTAAAACTGAATATCGGACATCGGCCACCCCACCGATATTTAACCCGATATTTGATCAGCTTCTGAGTTTCTAAAGTCTAAAAAGAAAAAAAACTACTTCCTCACAAACTTCTTTTTACAGACTTAAAAACTTCTAAAAACGAGGGAAATAATATTGATACA
>NW_015150700.1:42918-46056 GCF_000732505.1 Cyprinodon variegatus
AGAAACTAACTCTATGAGGATGGTATGAGGGCCCGACATCCACTAATGGGGGTTGTGCTCACCTCCCAACACCGTGCAGGATGCTGAAACAGGTGACAGAGTCTGGAGACACCGTGGAGAGTGATCTGGTGCCTGCAACATGCTTCAGCATGAGCGGTTTGGCAGTGGGTCACTAATGGTGTTGGGTGGCATTTCGTTGGAAAGCCGCACCGCCCTCCAAGTGCTTGACTGAGGTAGCATGACTGTCATTAGGTTTCCAGATGAGATCATCAGACCCCTTGTGAGACCATATGCTCTTGTGGTTGGTCCTGGGTTCCTAATGCTGGACAATGCTAGACCTCATGTGGCCTGAGTGTGTCAGTAGTTCCTGCAATATAAAGACATTAAAGCTATGGACTGACCCACCTGTTCCCCAGACCTGAATCTGACTGAACACATCTGGAACATTCTGTCTGGATCCATCCACCAATGTCACGTTCCACCCAGGAGTGGGTGGATGCTTTAATCCAGGTGTGGGAGGAGTTCCCTCAGGAGCCCTGGCAATACAGGGAGGTCAAACATGCACACACACAATGACGAGCCTCATTTTGACCTGTTTTAAGGACATCACAAAGCTGGATGTGCCTGTACAGTTTTTTCCACTTGAATTTTCTGAATGTCTCCGAATTCTGGCCTCCATGGGTGAATAAATTTGATTTCCATTGATGATTGTTCTGTAACTTTGTTGTCAGCACTTTCAATTTTCTACAGAACAAATGATAATATTTCCTTCATTCAGATTTAGGATGTGTTATCTCAGTGTTCCCTCTATTTTTTTTTTCTCTATTATTTGAGGAGATTACTTAGGAGCATTATGGGAAGTTATTTGGTCTATAGGTAATTATTTTTATTCTCAAAAGTCTAGACCTAAAACTAGCCTTTATATCTATCAATAAGTACCAATGAAGACATTAAAGTTAAACAATTATGTTCTTGCCATTTGCATCTAAAAGCGCTTATATTCACAACTGCATGTGCAGCAGGGTGTCAGTTTTGCTTGATCAAGACAGAGGGCTGGCAGAAAAAAAGTCAGGAAGCTCTAATCCAATGAACTGTAGCTTAAGGTTAAATGATGGAGGTTTTACAGTAACGGGCAAACCATGGGTCAAACTCAGAACCACAAAAACTGTACATTTCCCTCAGAGAACGCCTCGTCAATTACAACCAATATCCACTTAAAGGCACATGCTGCTTTATTGTCCATTTAAGCTCAAATGGGAACATATTTCACAATTTGGACATTAGGGCTGGTCAGCTGAAGCATCAAGCAGTCATTAAAGCCAGAAAAATCAGTACAAAAACATTTACTAAAGTCACAAATAAGCTTAGAGAAGCTACGGCTTTCCCTTTAGACATTTTATGCGGTTTTCTTTGTTCAAACCCTGCAGATCTTAGGAGTGCAGATCTGTGTTGGTTCATATCAGATCCAAACTGGTTCCATGGGAGGTTGAGTCTTTCATTACTTTACAGTTTCTACTTTTAAACAGTTATGCTAGAGCAGACTTTGGCTGCAGACAGCTTACCATCCTGTAAAGAGAACATGCTAAATTAAAATCAAATCCCAGTCGTCTGATAACGTTTCCCCTTTTTTTATTTGCTTTTTAAAAGCGCAACAGAATTCCAACAGTGACTGGAATGAGAATGCAATAAAAGGTTCTGGTGCAGGAAGTTTTCTGCTGCTCATTCTTCATTCATGTCGTAATGACAGTTAAAGGATGCATCTCTAAAAACCACCAGATGAAAAAAAGGTTTAAAAAAAATTAAACATTTGACTCATTTCATGGCTGACATCCACACACAGACTGTCAGCAAAGCCAACATATTCAATTTGTCATGACATGTTGACCGTAGTAAAACATTTAACAAGGAACTGATTAGCAAATTTGATATAAATCATAATTAAATCATGTCAACACCATCAAATATAAATATCTGAATGATTTATCTCCTGACAAGTGAACTTTTTCCCACCGTCGGAGTTTGACAAAGCAATTAAATGACAATGACTTTTTAATTTGGCCCCATCTTCTCTGGGATGATAGATCACATATTTCTACATGGAAAGGCAAAGTAACATGAACTTTACCATCTTTTGGATTCTGTTAAATATCAGGCTTAAACAAATATGCATTGCACCATCAAGTCACGTGCCGGTAAATTAATGTGTCTTGCAATATTAAATCTGATCTAGAGGCCATAAACCGAGAAAGAGCAACCAGAACATTTTCCCATGATTTATATGGAGGGGAAAATTAAACGTTTTTTTCCTCAAACAGGCCAGTTGGAGTCCTTAACAGGGCCAAGGGCTTGCTTGATGCAGCTCTGAGCCCAGAAATGAAAAACTAACACCGAATCTTAGCTAGGTCCAACTGTACAGCTTTAAATTCATCATTAAAAAAACCTCAGTTTTGCTTTTGAATTTAGAAAACGAGCTTAAAAATTAACAAAAAGGTGTCAAAGTTAATAGCAGGAACTCTCATTCTCATTTTTATTTTTTATTATTAAAAATAAATAAATAAAAATAAAAAAAATTAAAGATTAATGCATCCTGCTGGAATATCATTGTTATTTCAATGTTTAACACTTTATTTCCTGAAAAACTGGGTAAAAATAAAGCCCTTTGTATATATTTACAATTAAAAATAAGGTACAATATTGCCCATGTGCATAGGGGAAAACAAGGAAGTAGCCTACCACTGATAAGACAGTTAGAACCTTCCAGAAAAGTTGTAAAAATTATAGGGAAAAGTCCAGGATCCAAGAGGGATAAGACTGGGATAGCTTTGGGAACGTTAACCGAAGCAGGAGCTAAAGGCAACGAAAATTTATTTGTATAGCACAATTCAGTACAAAGACAATGCAAAGTGCTTTACATGATTAAAATACAGGAAGATAAAACAGAATGAAAGCAAGTAGAAAAAAAACAAAAAAGAATATTAAAACAGTTGGACTAAGGAAAACATGTTTTAGTTGAACTGTAGTTGAAGGCAATCCTAAACAAATCTGTTTTTAGTCTTGATTTAAAGGAACTTTTGCAGTTTTCTGGAGGTTTGTTCCAGATAAGTGGAGCATAGGAACTAAATGCTGCTTCTCCATGTT
>NW_015150700.1:50127-51739 GCF_000732505.1 Cyprinodon variegatus
TAAAAATACTCATGCCATTTGCAAACCATCTCATTTACCTACTCAAATTAAGGGTGAACACACTTAATTTAAGAAATTTTGACTTATTTTTATATCGTTTTTGCAGTGAAACTAGTGAAGAATCTTTCAATCTGCTTCATTTGGCCAAGAGAGAAGGCCGGCAAACTAAGTGTTCTTTTAACAATAAACTTGGAGGAAAAACTAACTTTTTCGACGTTAAAAGCAGTTAAGTTTGCCTCCGAAGGCGGCTCCACGGATGACACTTGGACTTAAATTCTGCTCTGTGTGTTAAAGACTGAGGAGCTCAGCACAAACCTCTCGACATGTCCGGTGTTTTGACTCTTTTTCTGCCACCAAAGTCTCTGTCCTGGCAGAATGACAAAACACAGCTTCTCACATTTCCAAGGGGCAAAACAAATACGTTCCGACTGTGATGCTCCACATAACTCCTAGTTTGATTCAGACCAAAGCAGAAAGCCTCTCAGTTGAGCTTCAAAGACCTCCCCTCAGCAGAGGGATAAATGCAGAGCATCCCCCCAGCCCCGTTCTGTGACCAGGTAAACTCTCGTTAATGGACGCTGCTGCTGTTGTTTACTGAAGACTCCCTGCAGAGGAGACTACCTGACCCATGTCTGCAACCAGTGAGTGGTACAAATGGCAAACATCTTTTGGAGTCATTATTTATGCAGGAATGCCCTTGGGAGTCTTTGCACTTGTTTACACAGTCACGGCACAGTCCATTCATGACGGCTCCGAGTAAATGAGCCGCTTGCAACCAATTTGTCCTGAACGAAGAAGCTTTGGGGCAGTTAGTTTGGGTGCATGTGGGGGTAGGGTAAAAAAAAAAAAGAAAAAAGGAGGTTAACAGCACTGCAGCAGTGTCGGGAAGCGACCTGGAACTACGGACACACTAGTCCCTGGGGTGTTGGGAAGCACGAGGTCACATTCGGAAATAAATGAGCACTTTTTTTTTCCACGAGGAAAGCAACGGACTTTCACCTTTGAAATGGGCTGTTTATCTGCCGGAGGACGAGGACAGCGGTCAAAGTTACCGAGTGCTGCCTTCCACATAAAACCAAAACCTAGACGGAAATCTTATGGAGGTTAAAGTCTACGGCAACAAAGAAAAGTTTACCCAACATCTGCACCTAGGAATCAGGGCGACTCAGAAGGCCAGGGTTTGGTCTACAATAACCGAATAACTGATCAAAAGTTATTTTGCAGAAGTTGCTTCAGCAGATCACAGGAAGATTTTACAAATCAACAGAAAGTTATTAACATGGATGTAAAGATGAATTCAAAGTAGGGTGACCAGATGAGGTTGTCTGAAATTCGGGACTGGGCGCTCACACGCGGTTGGGTAGGCTTGTGACTGCTATTGGGTGACAGTGAAATACGGATTTTATCTAGGCAACTTTATCATACAGTGTGTCATCCTGTTTCTTAAAAAAAGAAAACACCAGCGTGTTTCTTTGTACTGTTGTGGCATTCGTACAGTGTAGTTTACTTACTTACTGTTGCAGTCAAATGGTAATAGAATGTCAGAAAGATGATACAATAGATGGATTGCATCCGGGTTGGCACGCATACACTTAAAATATTTGGGTCAAGC
>NW_015150700.1:57053-60068 GCF_000732505.1 Cyprinodon variegatus
CAAGGACCAGCCTAGGAACAGCCAAGGAACAGCCTAGGACCAGCCAAGGAACAGCCAAGGACCAGCCTAAGAACAGCCTAGGAACAGCCTAGGAACAGCCAAGGGCCAGCCAAGGACCAGCCTAGGAACAGCCAAGGAACAGCCTAGGACCAGCCAAGGAACAGCCAAGGGCCTGCCAAGGGCCAGCCTAGGAACAGCCAAGGGCCTGCCAAGGGCCAGCCTAGGAACAGCCTAGGGCCAGCCAAGGGCCAGCCTAGGAACAGCCTAGGGCCAGCCAAGGAACAGCCTAGGAACAGCCAAGGAACAGCCAAGGAACAGCCTAGGAACAGCCTAGGAACAGCCTAGGAACAGCCAAGGAACAGCCAAGGAAAAGCCTAGGACCAGCCTAGGAACAGCCTAGGACCAGCCTAGGAACAGCCTAGGAACAGCCTAGGAACAGCCAAGGGCCAGCCAAGGGCCAGCCTAGGAACAGCCTAGGAACAGCCAAGGGCCAGCAAAGGAACAGCCAAGGGCCAGCCTAGGAACAGCCTAGGAACAGCCAAGGGCCAGCCAAGGAACAGCCAAGGGCCAGCCAAGGGCCAGCCTAGGAACAGCCTAGGAACAGCCTAGGACCAGCCAAGGACCAGCCAAGGGCCAGGCAAGGGCCTATAAGGAAAGTGGGGAAATTCTGAATGGCTACTAGTGTATATTCTGACTCATTTCCAGGGCTTCCATTATACTAGAAAATTAAAAACCAACAAGATCTCAATGTAAGGACATGAAGTTTCTTTTACTGTAATCTGTGTTGGTAATAATTCAGAGGCGTCTTCATCTGGTGGTTTTTCACATTTCTAGACTTCCTTTCCATTTGAGTGGATCTGAACTGGCATTGAAGTCTTACAATCCATGCATCTGATTTATGATTTAAATGAAGTGCAAGCAGCAAAGCAGTGAAGGCCCTGGCCTTTACCTTTTAATACCAAGGTTTTGGTTTAGTGGAGCAGTAAGAAAAAAATGCTGAGAAAAGTGGTTAAAAGAGAGAGACGATCAGGTAGAAGGAGAGATGAGATAATTTAACAAGCTCCCTCCTTAAGTACTCCAAAACCTCCGGAGTTTAATTGCTGGGAGGCAGCATTATCCCTAGCAACCCCGCTCTGGTCTCTTGGCCGGGATTCGGTGGGTACCTGCACTATCCACTCCCCACAATACAGCGCCCACTGAGCCATATAATCCTCTCAGGCCCTCCTCTTCTGGAGAACCACATTCCATTCTTTGTGACATGAAAAAAAGAAATCACCTCAGATTTTTTTTTTTTTTGTCTGGGGTACGTGCTTCAAATAAGGCCAATCAGTAGGCGCCGTAATGCGAACACGATGCTACAGGGAGCCATAAAGAAAGAAGGGAAACAGAGAGGAAGAGTTAAATAAAAGGCCGTTTGATTTGCGGCCGTGAAATCCGGGGCTGATTTCCATTCCTCCGCAGAGCTCCCCGGAGCGGCCATATTTCTGTTTATGTTTAAATGTGAATCCGTCAGATGGGCGGTTTAGCTTCCTGCTGAATCATCCCACTCTCCTTCTCGGAAAGCGCGGGGTTACTTTTGAAGCAGCTGCCTCGTAGGAGAAAACAAGGAACCAACGCTACTTTCTTCCCGACTTCTCTTTCAAGTCGTCCTTGAAAAGAAATTACAACGGCAGCTTTGATGCAAACGCCTGACATGTTTCCAGATATTCTCCATCGGTGCAGACACCTTCTAGATTATTATCATTCCAGCCAGCTTGCTCAGATGCTTTTCGCCATCAGAGCGCTGAAACGGTTTCCACGCTCTCCGGAGGGACGAGGAAACAGAGGCTCGTTGCACCAAACAGCAAACGCAGAGAAATAACTTCTTTGTTGTCCAGTGGTTTGTAACTTAAGCTAATATAGCATTTAGAGCCCTGCTGAGACGCCTTTCAATTAAAATTAAAAGCTTAATAATGAGCGATGACACAGGCGGCGTACTGAGGAAGATTACTTGTATGGTTCCCAGAGTGCAAAGGAACTTTTTCCTTTATGTCTCATGTTCTGTGTGTGTAGGAAGGAAAATACCAACTGTGCAGATTTTTTTTTTACTCCTTTGTTTTGTTTTTTTATACATTCCTCACAGCTTGCCAATTATATCTGCAGCAACGTCTTTTATGCCATTATGTCGGCAGAAATCTGTTTTGTTCAACTGTGCATAAAAAACATTCACTTTTTTCCCCACTGGACCCAAAACCGGAGAATTCACTTCCTACCTGTTTGTAGATTTTAGGATTGGAAGTCAGTAGCTGCTGCAGGGGGTGGAGTCCAGCTTAAGCGCCGTCCCTGTAAGAAAAAAGGGATATGATGTTAATTCCAGAAAAATACAAAACTATCAGCAGTTAAATTTCCTTTAGATTTTAAAAGAGAAAGGTTATGTTAACATAAAAACTCCTGTTTCTCTTGATATAATCTTTCTCTAAGAGAATCATCTAGACATATTTTAGACGTTCAGTTGCATAAAATCACTTTAAAAGCAGTGTTGGCACGGAAACTGAATGCTATTTTTTTGTCGTTTCTCCACTTAGAGGCTCACATTCTTCCTTCAGGAAGGTCCAATTGCTCTCCGTCCATCATCTTCAATCATGTAACTGCTCGCTTCCTCTGAATGTAAAAGTGTCTTCTTTATAGGATTGGAATCGAACATTAAACCACTAATAAGGTTATTTTGGCCACAACTAATCCTGCCTGCTCTTTATCAAATCATCTCGCCTTCTTTTCCTCTGATCCATCATGGGCAGGTTAAAGAGGTTCATGAAAATGGTTCAGAAAATGATCAGCTGGCCGATCAATTGGCCCAAATATCCTCATGTTTGATGTATCGAGATCAGCCGATACTTAGATGTGAAATTCACCTTATCTATCTGGAAAGGTTGGAAACTCAGCCTCTTAATACTCTGAACGTTTCAAAGTATCTTGTTCAGTTAAAGTTATAGTGGTGGATGTTCTTTGGTCCTCCTAACTGTCAATCATTCTGGT
>NW_015150700.1:61053-62566 GCF_000732505.1 Cyprinodon variegatus
GTTGATCTGATTGGTTTATTTGGCCCGTCTATCACCAACATAGGCCAATCAGCTAACCAGTATTTTCGCCCCTTCCCAAAATTACTTCAACGGAAAGTTTCCAGATGGATATGCGGAGCAAATCCATGTGGCAGAGTCAGGTTAGGAACCTGGGGCCCTAGGTAACTGCCCAGTATTGACTAATGGTAAATCCGCTCGGTTTCCACATCATGCCTATCAGAGCAGAGGCGATTTTAACTAGTGTTGTGCCGATGCCATTTTTTGGCCCCGATACCGATACCTGATACCTGGCTGTGCAGTATCGGCCGATACCGATACCATAATAATGTAAAATAATTTCCATCATGGCTTTGTCAAGCTGCTGCCTACCTTTGTGAAGCAGGAACAAATCTAATACAAAGTGAATCCAGTAGAACTTTTTATTAACAGGAGTGGGTGACAATAGTTGAATAAACTTATGGCTCTCAAAATGGTATCAGTGCCCTATTTGTTGGTACTCGCCGATACCAATACCACCATTTTAGGGCAGTATCGGGGCCCCGTCCGATACTGGTATCGGTATCGGTGCAACACTAATTTTAACGCAGGTCGCTTGCCGACTCATTTGACTCAGCTAGACACGTGTCAGTGAGCTGTTCACACTGCCGTTAAAAGCGAATTGATCCCAAATTTATACAGGTTTTTTAGCCACCGGGAGACAAGAAAACTTCTCATTTTTTTAGTTTCAGCCACATTCTTCTCGTCACCTTTCCGGCCAACATGTACTCGTCAAAACGATCTCTTCTTCAAGCTCATTGTTGTAAAATAAAACTTTAGAAAGGTACTAGCTTGGATAAATTATCCAAACACGCTCTACATTGTTATTTTTAATCTCTTCAAAAATGAAGTGCCAGTGACGCCTTTAGTAAAAAATAAGCTTAGTCTCCTGTAGTCTGAGTAAAAATACTAGATTCGGACATTAAAGATCTGTTTTATTTATAATGGAAGCACTGAAGGGTAAATTTGATTTCAAAAGTTTCATAGAAATCAAGCTAAAAAAAAAAAAAAAAAAAAGGTAGAAAAAGGTGTTTAATGCAATTCCCAAGAAAGGGAATTATTGCCTGAGTTTCAATCAAGCAGTTCCTCCACGTAGGAGCATCTACTGTTACAAACACGTCACGCTGCCATCAAGACGAGGCATCAGAAAAGCGTGACTGTCTGGAGATATTTGCCTTCAGGCCTTTTTCTGGCTAAAAAAAAAAAAAAAAGTTTCTGTACACTAAAAAACAAAGTCACTGCAAAGACCGATCCGCAGTAGCAGGAGAGATTCAATCATCCAAGGATCCCAGGCAGCAGTTTTATTCATTATTTATCGTTTCTCCATCTAATACTCCAAGAATGCTTTTCTGTAGATGTTAATAATTATGAAGTATCCTTGTTTTTTTTTGTACTTTTTAATGTATTTAAAATTAGATGTTGGAGATCAGCCTGTTTTTCAGTGTAGTCCTGTTTCTCTGACTGTGACTAACTGGAT
>NW_015150700.1:63646-66958 GCF_000732505.1 Cyprinodon variegatus
TACAGATATTTGTGTAAAAATGTAAGGAGTAGAAGTAAAAAGTCGCCATAAAAATAAGTATTTATACTTAGTTACTTCCTATCTCAGCCAAAGAGTCATTTTATTATTGAGAATTAAAAATGTTCAGTAAAAAGTCAAAACTTTCCCTTCTTTCTTTAATCCTCAGGCTCCAAACATCTAACAACTAATGACAAATATAATCTGATGATGATTGAAATGATTTCTTATATCTGAGAACTCTATTTGGACCCATACTGACAGGGGGGTGGGGGTATCCACAGCTGTGAAATAATCCGCTTTTAAAGCCTCAGTGAGTTTTCCAGAAGGACAGAGTTAAAATAAACCACAATATGTGTTCATCAGTTTTTGGATCCCAGCAAAGCCCTGGGATCCAGCAGCATCTGATAGCTTCGCCTGCTTGGTCCACGTTGGTTCTGGTCCAGTTTACTTTGCAGAGAAACTCAGAAACTTGCCAGCTAAATAAAACACGGAGCTGAAAAGTTTTCGGCAGCAGAGAGGGAGCCGAAGTACCTGCATGAGCTCAGCTGCTCTTTAATGCAGCTGCTCTCATTTTTTTTAAAGCCTTCTCCCTGAGCCAAGTCTGCTGCAGGAGAGAAGACTGCGAGGTTGAAGGTCAGCTCATAATCCATAACAGATAGTTGAGATTTGCCACGCTGGCTTCCAAGCCTTATGAAAGTTGTAACGGGCCTTGGCACGATCGCTGATGCCAACAAATCCAAACTGTGAGGCTTCTGCTCGTTTTGCAGTCGGGCCACGAAGGTTGTTTTGATTTGTTCGGGTTAAAAACGTCAGCGGATCCGCTCCCACGCGCTGCTGGGGAAACGTTAGCGCTCGGTCACGGCGATCCATATAACGCCAGATTATAGAAAAGGTCGCTAACGACCCTGCAGGGGCGGCGTCTGTGTGACCCGCAGGCGTTCGCCATTAGATCCCGTCTAACAGCTGAGGAAAAGCAAAGCATCATGAGTGCAGTTCTACAGCCTGAACATGATCAGGTACATGCAAAGTGACAAGCTGAGGTCTGGGAGGGCGCCGGACTCGCTGCAGAGGTCACACGCAAACATAACAATGATACAGCAACTGTGCTGACAGGAGAAAAAGATGAGAACTTCACAAGCACTGTGAAATGTATGAAGAAAATAGACATAAGGGTCATTTTACTGAGCAGCACCATTAACATTGCTGCCCTTGTCTGGAATGAAGCTGGGATCAGTCTCTCTCTCTCTCTCTCTCTCTCTCTCCCTCGCAGGAGAAAATCCTCCTCTTTTTACATTTCTCCTCTTTTCGCCCTCGGAGACGGAGAAGTCGACATTTTAACTGCGGCGGTGAGGAGATGGCTTCCTTTCACCTTGACGGGCATATAATGAACATTTTTCATTTTGAGCTTAGCTTCACTTACCGAGTCAGTCAGCTATTTTCTCTTTGAACCTTTTTTTTTTCAACCCCCCCCCCTGACATTTCCCTCTGTGGTTTTGCCAGGATGATCTTCACAGTAAATTTGTGCCCCTTTTAAAGAAATAGGTTACATTTGTGTTGATTTTCCCTTTTTCAAAGCCGCTCATTTCCATAAAGGTCCCCCAGTCGAACACAAACAGGCCTACGGTGCGGCGCCAAACACAAACAGTATGCTAATCACACCTGTTTCAATTAACGCCGGAGTGTCCATGAAATCCATATCATTACTTATTGTTTCGCTTTTTGCCTGAACAAAGAAAAGCCGCACTTTGAAGTAACGGGACAAATTATGACGCATATGCGAAGGAATTAATACTAAAACATAAAAAAAAAGGCATGGAAAGGTGTTCAAATGAAATGAAAGACATGAAATACACTGCAAATTAGATCTGTTATGTCTCAGTTTCTTCATGCAGACACACATGACTGCACTGGAGCAAAATCTAAATAAGTCATTATTTCTTAAAGTGCATTTGTTCTTGCTAATGGAACAAGACAACTTAGATTTAAAATAAGAAAAGAATTGCATTGTCTAATATCAAGTGCATTTTATCTAAATATCTTATTTTAAGAGTAAAAATAATAATTCCATTGTCAAATCATGTCATTTACCTACTCAAATTAGGAGTAAATGCATTGAGGGAAGGTTCGAATTACCTTATATGGGCTGGAGAAGTTATAAAAAGGTGGACGCTTTAGCTAAATCACCGGTTTTTAAAGAGCCAGAGACGTGAATCAGAAACTGAAACTCTCAGACCGAATCTGCATTTATTCAATTTAAAATGAGATGCATTGTTATGCAAATTCAAATGGTTTGAAACTGAATTTGTTTGCTTTGAAAGGGTAGGTCTACTCCACTGCGGCCATGATGGGTGCGGGAATGTAAAAGTTCAGCAATGTAAATTGGTACCTGTCCGTGCAACGCTCAGCGGGTCAAAAGCAAAATATGGGAACCAACAGGAAGCTGTTGAGGTGGCATTAAACGTGGAGTTACATGACAGGACTTTGAAATCCAGTCCGGATCTTCAAAGCTCAAAGATCTTTAAGTTGTCGATTCTTCACAACGGCAGCTGGTCTGGTAAGATTTTATTACAAGGTACGAGGTAAAAGAGATTAAACAAAAGCACAGATGAAGATTTCAAAGATGACAGGAACAGGAAAAAAACGGAGATTTTACATTATTTTCCAAGGTAAAACTAGAGTCAAAGGTTATCCTAAAGCTTTAAATTGAGGATCTGGGCAGAAAACCAAGAGGTTAAAGGATCTGCTTTGGATTTACAGCGATCGTTTTCTTCTGCTAAGATCTAACTTTAGTCTGATCCTCATTTAGTTTGAGAACAAACTTTCAGACATTCAGCTTTTAATTGAATTTAATCAGCCTAATAAAGTGTGGAGTCTTAAAACATTTGGAAAAACGACCTAAAAATAAGTAAATAATTCCTTAAATTAAGTGAATTTACCCTGATTTTGAGCAGGTAAATTAGATAGTTTACCAATGAAATTAGTATTTTTACTCTTGAAATAAGATTAAATAACATACACTTTAAATAAGACAATGCAATTATGTTTTCTTATTTTAAATGTAAATTGTCTTGTTTTACTTTTACCTTCTCAATCCAAGAACAAATGCACTTATTTTAAGAAAAAATGACTTATCTATTCAATTCAATTCCGTTTATTTATATTGCGCCAAATTCACAACACATGTCATCTCAAGGCACTTTACAGATCAACCAGATCATCCAGTCAAATTGATACAAAGTTTTCTATCTAAGGAAACCAGCTGATTGCATCGACTCATTGACTCTTCAGCAATCCCTCACACTAAGCATGCTT
>NW_015150700.1:67328-68838 GCF_000732505.1 Cyprinodon variegatus
AAGAAACCTCCAGCAGAACCAGGCTCAGTGTGAGCGGCCATCTGCTGAGGCCCACTGGGGTTCAAGGAGACAGAAGCAGACATAGAAAAAACAGCTGTAAAAGGCGGCCCCGTCCAGGAAACACACAGCCAGGCAGACGAGCTCCGAGCCAGCTCTCATGCCAGAGGATGAAGAGAGCCCATCCAGTTAGTCACAGTCAGAGAAACAGGACCACACTGGAAAACCAGGCCGATCTCCAGCATCTATAAACAAGGGTGTTGATGGAAGCAGCATAGCTGATGTTTCTAGATTTAGATTTTTTCCAGTGTGTTCCTCCCGTCGATCTCCAACTTCCTCTGAGCTCAATAGAGCATATCTATATTATTGTTATTAAATTCATAGGAGCAAAATATGCAGAACTGAACACTTAATTTAATATGACATATTAAAAAAAAAATCCCATTCAGCATCCACCATATGTACAGTTTCTGCCCAAATATTTTCCTTTTGTTAAGGATTTTTGTAACATACAACATTGGTTTGCATGAACCATGTATGTTCTCTTCCTCCATGCCCACATCTCTTCCTCCATGTCTGTGATAAGACGTTTCTTGGAAATTTTGACTGGATTTGATGAAACTTTTAAGCCCTTTCGGTACAAAATACATTCTTTGATCGAGATAAGAAATCTGCTTCCTTGTATGTTGAAGTACCAATAATTTTTTATGCAATTATTGAATTAAACGGTCTTAGTTTTTGGGAATATATAAGAATTATGCTCTAATTTGTAGTCACCAATCCGTCGTTACTATATTTTAATTTGTGGAACCGGATCTTCTCGTGGTTCTTTTTCCTGCTATGTGCGATTGTGGATGTTGACCAGCACTGCAAAAAATTTTAAACTAAATAAGTAAAACTTCCTTGAACTAAGTGCATTTGTTCTTGAATTGAGCAGGTAAGCAACATACTTTGCAAATTGAATTAAACACTTTAAAATAAGAAAAAACAACTGCCGTCTCTAATTTCAAGTGCATAATATCAGATTTTCTTATTTTAAGGCTAAATACACTCATTCCGTTGGCAGATTCTCCCATTTATCCACTCAAATTAAGGGTAAGTAAACTTATTTTAAGGATATTTTTACTCATTTTAGGATCATTTTTGCAGTGTGGCTGGAGCGGAGAAAAAAAATAGCTTGGCTCCATATTTTGATGGTGATGGACGGAGAAGAGGCACGTGGATGATGACGTGCGGAGGAGTAGCGGATCAGTTCTCATCTATTAACATGACAGGCATGTACTATGCACGACATACGTGAGCGGGGCGAAGCAGAGAGGGAGGATGTGGAATCTGGAGGTAAGACAGAAACCTGTGGAACACCAAACTGAACGGGACGGGAGTGGATCAAGCCAAGAAAGTTGATACTGTATATCACCAATATAACTCCTCAACCTACAGTAGTAGCCATTCAAAAATTCCCCTCTTTCCTTGACTGGTCCCCTGCAATTCCTTCTTATACAACGATATTTGT
>NW_015150700.1:70969-73206 GCF_000732505.1 Cyprinodon variegatus
TTTTTAGTCTTAAAATAAGATAATTAGAAAATATGCACTTGAAATAAGACAATGCAATTGCGTTTTTTTTATTTTTTATCTAAATTGTCTTGTTCCATTGGCAAAATGTCTCTTTTATCTCCTCAATCCAAGAACAAATGCATGTATTTTAAGAAAAAATGACTTATCTAGATTTGGATTTTTACCAGTGAATAGATACTTGAAATTCTTATTTATCTTGTTGTGGTTAAACCAGTTTTGCTGCCGATTCAGTCCACACACAGTGGTACACCATTTTCCTACACTGCAGGTAGGGTTCTGCAACCCCTTTTACTCTCAAAGCTTGAAGGTAACAACCAGCTGGCCGTCTTATCAGAATAAATGCATGAAAACCTGCAGTCTGTTCAGCAAAATACCCACAGATGTAAAAAAAAAAACAGCATAAACAAAATGCCTACAAACAACAGCTTATATATTATTACTGAATGTTGCAGAGGATTAGGTTTTTGTTGAGGTTGAGATAAGCTCTGTAGGTAGCCTGCCCACTACTGGCAGAAAAAACACTTCTATGTGGGTTTTCTCACTCCTGGGATTCTGAGTTGCTTTGGTTCAGTGATATTGTGCAGATTTTAAAGCACAATTGTCCTAAAACCCGGAGCTCAACTGTAAAATAATCAAAAATCAAAACATCCGATTCATACGAGTAAACCGCCCTAAAGGGCATCGAATGTTTGGGTCCAAAAAAAACCCGCGACGTGCGTTCAAAATGCAAAGCAGGACCGCTGAGAGAAATGACCGTGCCCAGATTTGGCCACCCAGGGTGGTGGTGGGGGGGGGCTGGCAGCGTGTTACCAGACAGCTGGTGAAAAGCGGGTGCGCTCTGTCTGCTTGGAGCAGCAGATTCAGGTGGCATCTGTGCCTCCTGTTGCAGTGCAATAGGAAAAAACCACTAAAAGTGAATTACAACATTAATGATAGGCCTCTGCAAGCTGTCGTTCCATATTACATATCCATTATTCCTTGCATGGGTACTCAGAGGCATCGTGAAGGAATAGCCTTCACCCCCCCCACACACCCTAAAACAGCCTCCACAAATAAGCCCCCCTTGCTGTGGAAAGGAGCGCTGGTTTATAGAGCAACACTTCCCACCAGTATACAGTGTCACCACATGGCACACTGCTGCTGACTGGATGACTGATTCCCTTTCTCTCCATTTCCATCCTTCACTTCATCTTTCAAGCGAGCAACCTCCCACCCCTGACCCCCCCATCCTCCTCCTCGCACTATGGCTGCTTTTCCAAACAACATTTGTTTGATCTTGCCGCCCTCTACAGCTGAATGAAATCAATCTGGCAGAGATATCATGTGTGAGCAGAGATGATTGGCCTAAAGAATAACATGTATTTGAGAGCGTGCAGCCCGTGCCCTTCATCTCCTGGACGCGCAAACACACCATCAGAGTGGCCGGCGCATGCCTGATAGGCATCACACAGACATCTCCCAGGCTGTCACCCTTCTCTACACTTTCAATAACTTCAAATCCCCCTGAAAACTTGGAGAATAAAAGGCAGAGTCGATCACTCATCGCTCCCTTCATCTCTTCGGGGAAATAACAGCCGAAGGAGAAAAACAAAGTCAGGATCCCATCCTGTTCCGCGGAGAAGCTCTCGCATCCCCCGGAGGACGAGGGGAGAACACTTCTTTCATCACTCTGGTTAAAACACAATAACAGAAAATTTCATTTATAATTCTGCGACACAAATAGAAGGCAGGTATAAACCGCGTTTAAAGGAGGATCAATGCTAATCAACGTGGGATTGGTGAGGGGGGGGAGCGACTTTTAGGTATAAGCATCAAGTGTGCAACGGCCCCGAGGTGCAAAAAACACTACAAGTTGGACCAAAGGCAACAACAAGCGTGAAAAGCGTAGCGGTTTACAAGGCAGGGAATGCAGCAACATTTCTTCAGACATAAGAAAAAAGATGTTTAACTGAACCACCAAGAAAAACAAAATGGAACATGAAGAAAGCAAAAATACAACCAGGCTGCACAACAGAAATAACACCTCTCCAAACAGAAACAAAATAAAATAAAATCCAACACATTTCAAACCCGATGGCTTCCTGAAAGCTGGCTTGTTGCTAGCATCGTTACACTTTAAATACACAGTCAAAACCGTGGTTGTGTTTAAAGGAATAGTACACCCAAAACATGATTAGCCTTCATTTTCTATTCACCCCCATGCTGAACAACACTCT
>NW_015150700.1:76038-77094 GCF_000732505.1 Cyprinodon variegatus
CACTCTGCTGTCCCAGTGTTCTCCTCGCTATTTATTAGAATCAGGGGTCCCTGGTCACAACAGCTGAGACTACTTTAGTGACTAAAGACAACATGAGGAATTCAGACTCTCAGTCTCAGTAAATATCCTATAAATATCAGGGTTCAGTCAATATTTAAGCTGTTGAAGCTGTTCACCAAAGTTCAGCAGGTCGAGTGCTGCTCGCAGATCAACCACAACCTCCCCAAAAGCAAGTCTACATACTTCAGAAAAGATGGCTATAAACACTTGAACATAGCACACAGCTTTATGCATGATAACACTACACAGATACATTTATATACAATTATTATAACAAAAGTCAATGACTGAAATCAATCATCAGGTTTTTTCCTTATACTAATCTGACTGGATGATCTTATTTGTCTCTAAAGTGCCTTTAGATGATGTAAATTGGTGCTATATGAATAAACTCAATGGAATTTAAAGTACGCTTCCCTCCTGCAATGACGTCCATAAGGCTAAAAGCTGAGCAGATTCAGCACAGCAGTACGGAGCTCCTAACCTACCCAAGATGGGCAGGCAGAGTTTGGTTTCTGTAGATAAAAAAATAAACTTAATCTGAATTAATCTGCCAGAATTATTTAAATGAATTGTTTTGTTTCAGTGCCTTGAGTGTGTTGTTAATGTGTGTTGTAAACTGGCACAATAACCTGAATTCAATCAATAGTGCTTACGTCTACCCAAACCTTTATTCATTTAAATGTCTATAATTAGTTTACCATATACATGGGTAAATGGAAAAACATTTAACACTACTAAAAATGACTGAGTACTTTTCTGGCATTGTAGTTTTCTCATTTTTTGTTGCTTTTTTCATAAAAAAAAGTAGTTTTCTTCTTTAAAGGCAAAGCTACTTGAATGCTTGGCAATTCTAATGCAGGATTTAGGGCTTTATTAAAATTAAAAAACATTTAGTTGCTAACAATCATGTACCTTATCAGTGCTACACTCACCGGCCACTTTATTAGGTACCCCATGCTAGTAACGGGTTGGACCCCCTTTTGCCTTCAGAAC
>NW_015150700.1:78413-79765 GCF_000732505.1 Cyprinodon variegatus
TATATGCTTGTGATGTAGTACAAATAAGTGAAACATCATAATTTCCTGATATCACATCAATAACTACTAGCAAAATAGCACCCCTGTTATAAACTAAAAAAGAAATTGCATCATATTAAACAGAAATAAAGACGTCATACGCCATAATTTTAAATATTTAGGTAGGAACTTGGTGACTTATTGGTAAAATTAACGATTGGGACATGAGAGAACAAACTGGCCAAGGGGCAAATTGACCAGGAGTCAACTGCCATCATTTTCTGTTCCAGATTAAGATTTTTTTTTTCTATGTTCTGTTTGTGTTCTTGTCTTTCATTTTGTCATATTTTGTCTATTTGAGATTCTTCTAGTTTACCTTATTTAGGATGCTGTTGTATTCATGTGTTTTCCAGCTTCCCTTTGCATCACATCTTCTGAAATATTGTAATTTTTGTTTGTTTTTAATGAAATATTTTGAATCGAGCACCTCAGAGAGAGAGGGAAACATGCAGGATATTGTTATTCAATTGATGCCAGCCCACACATTTCTATAGAGGCTGGTGTGTAATTCAGATTTGTGCAAAGTTAGGATGCTTGACGAACAATCTCTCCGCAGTCTCTCCCTCCTCACACTCATCTAGCTGCAGATCTGTGCTGCCGACTGACTGATTTCTTCATTCAGGAGAGAGTGCCACAAAATGTGTCGTACTCGAGTGTTTCACAATTACCAGCTGATTATATCTGCCGCATTACCATATTAAAAGAAAGACTACTTGAACACACTGATAATGTATAAGTGTTGCAAATAATTTCCCCAGTCATTATCGACGGCAGGCACCGAGATCAGGAAAAAGGGAGCGTTGATAAATATCTTTAAACCTTTCCAGTGTAAACAACAACAATTAGAGAGAAATTAGATCAGGCAGCGCGGATGGAAAAGAAGATGATTATAATTAAAAACTTGCACATAATATCAGAGCAACAAAACACACATCAGTGTTTTCTAACAGTCAGCTTAGAAGGGCCAAACTGAGTGAAAAGCTGTGATAAAAAAATTAATCTTTCATTAGAACAGGACTATGTGCTGGCATATGGGTTCATAATCTCATTGGGATTAAAACCTTCGACCTGCCGATCCTGTGCTTATGAGAAAATGTAATACTCCCATCTTACATAAAAAAATATCCTATGAAATATAAACTGTGCTGTTTTATGGTTATTTTTAAATATTCAGACATCAAAATATTTTTTCACACTAGTTTTATGGGAGCTATCTCTATAGCTAAGCTGCTATAGGCTTAGACTGCTGGAGGACATAGGGACCCCTTTTTCATCATTCTGCTTCATTCTATCTCTATTCTCCCACTCTGCAG
>NW_015150700.1:81685-87509 GCF_000732505.1 Cyprinodon variegatus
TTTTTTTTTTAACAAACTTGCAAGAATATAAAAAAAAAAAAAAAAATTCCATATCTTCATTATAAGCTATTAGAAGAATTTTAAAAATATGGGACAAGTTGCATGCTACTGCATATTTGCACCATATACAGTAGCAGCCATTCAAAATATCCCACTTTCCTTGATGGACCCCACATTTAAAATATTCTCTCATGATTTGAGGACATTAAGATCTTAAGAGAATTGTTATCTCCTGGTCAGACCCTGTAATTCAGTAAATAGGTGGAGTCAGAGTAAAAAAATATGCACGCCCAGGAGAAGGCCAGTGACTGGAAGTTGGAGTGGATTTTGCTGCCATTTGGCTGGCTTTTAACTGGGAGGGGTCATTTCGAATGGCTGCTACTGTATATTTGATTCTCTGAACTTTCAAATGCGTTTTTAAATCATGCTTTTTCTACCACACTGATTACATTCGATCACAGCCAGGGCTCGATGTTAACCATCGCCCGGGGCAAGTAGTTTTTATTGTCGGGAGAGTACAAATTTCGCAAAAAAAAAAAATTATCACTCAAAATTACTTTAAGATCACCGACATTCGCTGAAAACGACCCAGAAGCGTTGCCGCCGCCATTTTTGTTGTTTTGTACACATTCTCGCGTGATTTGAAAAAGCCGCGTGATTTTCTGCTAGATGGCGTGATTCAGCATTTGGGGAGAGAATTGTGCAGAGCAGCAGCTGGATGATGAATTTAATCTATACTATAATAAACGCTAGATTAAAAATGGTCAGGGATTAGGAAAATAATAACTGTATGCGCACAGTGTAAATATTTATATCATATGGCAGTCTTCTGTACATAAAGTGTTCATTAAATTTTTTTCTCTTAGACATTGGAGTGGTGCATTTAAATGTTATAGAGCTAAACATGTTAAATTGGTGAGTAGTAGTAGTGTAAGTTTTAACATTACAATTTATATTTTTCCAAGCACACAACAGTTTAAAGCAAAGTTTAGTTTGAAAAGAATGAGCAGGAAGGATTGAAAAGCATGNTTGTTTATAAACAGCTTGTTAGTGGAAATATAAAAACAGGTTGTCTTTTTGCGTTTTTTTTTTTTAACAAACTTGCAAGAATATAAAAAAAAAAACAATTCCATATCTTCATTATAGGCTATTAGAAGATTTTTAAAAATACGGGACAAGTCGCATGCTACTGCATATTTGCACCATATACAGTAGCAGTCATTCAAAATATCCCCACTTTCCTTGATGGACCCCACATTTAAAATATTCTCATGATTTGTGGACATTAAGATCTTAATAGAATTGTTTTCTCCTGGTCAGACCCTGTAATTCAGTAAATAGGTGGAGTCAGAGTAAAAAAATATGCACGCCCAGGAGAAGGCCAGTGGCTGGAAGTTGGAGGGGATTTTGCTGCCATTTGGCTGGCTTTTAACTGGGAGGAGCCATTTTGGATGGCTGCTACTGTATATTTAATGCTCTGAACTTTCAAATGCGTTTTTGAGTCATGCTTTTTCTACTACACTGATTACATTTGATCACTGCCAGGGCTCGATGTCAACCATCGCCCGATCTCCCGGGGCAAGTAGTTTTTATCGTTGGGAGAGTAAAAATTTCGCAAAAAAAATTTATTTATCACTCAAAATTTCTTTAAAATCACAGACATTCGCTGAAAACGACCCACAAGCATTGCCGCCGCCATCTTTCTTGTTTTGTACACATTCTCGCGTGATTTGAAAAAGCCGCGTGATTTTCCGCTAGATGTCGTGATTCAGCATTTGGGGAGAGAATTCTGCAGAGCAGCAGCTGGATCATGAATTGAATCTATACTATAATACACGCTAGATTAAAAATGATCAGTCAGGGATTAGGAAAATAATAACAATAGTATGCGCACAGTGTAAATATTTATATCATATGGCAGTCTTCTGTACATAAAGTGTTCATTAAATTTTTTTCTCTTAGATATTGGAGAGGTGCTTTTAAATGTTATAGAGCTAAACATGTTAAATTGGGGAGTAGTAGTAGTGTAAGTTTTAACATTACAATTTATATTTTTCCAAGCACACAACAGTTTAAAGCAAAGTTTAGTTTGCAAAGAATGTGCAGGAAGGATTGAAAAGCATGTTAACACGGTAATGTAGGCTTGAGTTCATTATCTGACGCATGCAGATACACACCAGGAACCTGGAAACTTACTGAATTACAGAAAAACATTTAAAAAAACTAACATGTTTCATTGATTTATATACAAAAATGAATATTAGGAACTATATTTATCAAACTTTATACTGGGCAAGTAAAAATTGTTTCTGCTCTGCAAAAAATCAAAATCTTGATGAGTCATTTTTTCTTATAATAGGTGCATTTGTTCTTAAATTGAGGAGATAAAAGACATTTTCCCAATGGAACAAGATAATTTACACTTAAAATAAGAAAACACAATTGCATTGTCTAATTTAAAGGGACTATTATCTAATTATCTTATTTTAAGAGTAAAAATACTGATTCCATTGGCAAACTTTCTCATTTACCTACTGAAATCAAGGGTAAACACACTTAATTTAAGACATTTTTACTTATTTTTAGATCGTTTTTCAAGTGTGGGCAAATGAAATGTGAAAGTCACTTGCCCGAATGTCGACCCCTAACTGCTGCACTTTATGGAATGGAAACACTCTGAAAGCTGTACGAAACAAAATTCCATTTTGTCATTTTTGACAATAAAACTTGTCTAAGTCTTTTACAGACTCCTCTTTATCGCAACCTATTTTTGCTAAATTAGTGCTACTATTTTATGTATAAAGAACTTTTAAACAACCAGTGATCAAACAAAGTTTTGCACATGCAAAATCAAGAAGGCTTTGGAAAAAAAAAAAAGGGTAAGGAAATATAAACTAAAATGACCCGACATCTGGACACTATCTTCCATTTATTTAGCTGTATATGTTTAGACAGATTTTAGTTCTTAAACTCTTTGGTCTCCACAGGTTAAGAGCAGGAATCTCAGCAGCAGATTGTTCAATAATCAGGAGTTAAACATCTAGAAGTATCCATCTTGACCCCACTGTAAACATTTGACGCTCATTTTTGCGCCATTGAAGTGCCGCCATGCCCTCAGGTGCTGTGAAATCATTTGTTTGCCAACAGTCGGTAGATTTCACACTTCTTTTCTTCCTTTCTCCTGAATTCCACCACCAGCTCCGTTAATCAATACACACTTTCCTTGCCCTTTTTCTCCTCCGTACACGTATCTCCCCCGTCTGACCAAACTGGCAAATTTGTGCTCTTAATCAGCTTGCCTGCCTCGTCTCCTCACTCCAGGCTCGGCGACACGCTTCCCTTCCCCTTTAATTCCCCCGCTCTCAACAGACAGCCGCTCTGATTAACATGCACGCCCAGGTAGGAGCTCCCTCCGACACAACCCCCGCTGCCCACCAGGTCCGCACACCATTATCCCCGCTACTCGATAGCACCCATCTCGCTGCACATCTGTCCAACTGCTGCATCCACACTCCTTAATTAGCTTTACAACTTTCCACCACTTCTGGGGTGGAAAATAAGGGAGAAATCTGTGGTCGGCACACGGACAGCGAAGAGGGAAAAAAAGAAAGGAAAAGAGGAATGAGACAAAGAGGAAGCGGACGTACGCTGAATGTGTAAACCGAGAGATGAAGGAGCCGTGTTTTTGTGTGTCTGAGTGTCACTATGATCCAGCATCACCAGGAGAGACCATCCTTCCCAGCTCTGTGGCGTAAAGCCCCAGCAGTATGTGCTTCATCTCACCAATCCCCTTTATTTTTGCACCTTTAAGTAGCTCAGCTAAAAAAAAAAAAAATGGTGTCCAGGTTCCCTTCAGCTCGTCATCTCTCCCTTCCCTCAGAGATGAAGGCATTTCTTCCGTACACGTCGCCGCGGCCGCCGCGGCTATCGCTAATCCACTCCACTCCCCGTTACTCCACCACAGCAGCACATTTTGTCAGCAGCTCCAAAACAAACCGAGAGGGGACAGCGAGAAAGAAGGGGCATCCAATTAATATCAAATTGTCTCCAGAAGTCAATAAGGTTTTAGTTCCACATGAGTGTGTCTAAAGGCGCAGCGTAAGGCTAATTATAATCCCATGGAGTATTTATACTATTTATGCTCCGCTCCTGTCATTACTACAAGCTGTAATCCTGCAGACCAGTGTTTTCTGTATCTGCTGATGAAACTAAAAACACAGAGGGCTTTCACAAATGCTTCATGAGCCGAGGATACTAAAATTCATCGTCGTTTCTATGGCGATGAGCATTGAACAATATAATCAGCGCCGCCATTGAGACGGTGGATTCAATCGGGGGGTGGGGGTCCAAAGGTTGCAGTGGAAGGAGGAACAATGAGCTATTTTAGTCTAACTGTTGTTTTACGTACATGGCAGCTTCATTAGAACTACCCACTGTGCACATAACCTTCCGCAGGCCTCCAACCAATCGTCTCCCATATTAGAAATACTAATCTCCTATGTGGATTTCACCCTCCATCCTTTCTTCCATCCAGCAATTATGCCCCCTGCCATCAAAAGCCATCAAAACAGTAATTTCACTTTCTCACAGCCAGGCTTTTTATATTTCCTTCCGTGAAAGGCCTGAATCATCCCCTTATCTCCATGGCTATTACACAGTGTGCATGAGAGTGAAAACAATGGGTTTGGTGGGATGAGATCACGGCATTTCATTTCTCCGAGGCCACTCCGGTAGAAACAAAGACAATCTAGCAGCGGCTAGGAGGGTGAGGGACGGCGGAGGGCTGCAGGATTTCTCGGTCACTGAGCCCAGGGCTGCGAGGCGGGTCATCCCTGGTAATAAAAAGAGGAAAGAAGACTGAGGGGAGGTTGGAATGGCAGCGCCGGTGAAGGGTCTCGGCCTCGGCGGAGGCATTTGAGGGAACCGTGGTCAGTGACTGGAACTCAAACTTGGATTCCTTTATTCCTGCTTGTGTACAGAAGCCCTTGGAGAATTGAACAGAGCTGCTTGCCGTATGAGCTGTGTGTTGCTTATGAGGCGGTTCGGTCAGAGACGAGAGAGAAGAAGGGAGTGCTTGACTGAAGAGGATATGGCAGCGTGAAGTGACAGGCCTTGGGAGGAAAAGAGAGACAGAGAGAGAGAAGCTCTCCAGTAACTAAAACAACAGGTCTGGGATTCAAAGCGACTTCACTCCTTTTCTTCTACCTGCAGCCATCTCTATTTTTTTCCTTTAAGTTTTTTTTTCCTTTTCATTTTAGGACTTCTCAATCAAAACCATTCAGAAAGGTAATTTTAACCATCTTCTTCCTCTACTCTAAGAAAACCTTTTAACAGGCACAAAAGCCCAAAGTGATGACTGAAAATGTCTGATGTCTTCAGGATAAAGTCACTTACAGACAGGCGCAAATATCTATATTTCTCTTACCTCTGGTGAGTTGTTTTTTTTGTTTTTAATGAAAAGGTTCCAGACATAACTTTGAGTCTAGACTTCATCTGCTAACAGCTATGGCTGCTAACCATTTAGGTTATTATTAATTAAAAACCCAAAGCTTCACACTAAGTCGACGCCTTTCACCTCATCCATGCACACAGTTCTTCTAAAAATGATGCAACCCTTACTTCATACAAGTTTCATCAGCAGTATTTAAAATAGTTCTGGACAGTTTGAATAGATGCGTCCAACGTATCTTAAAAGGGAGCTGCTCTTGTTGGTTTCTCTTTCCACTCCACTAAGGGGATTCATAGTGGATAAACTGGTAGGAGTTTACTGCATTTATTTCACAGCATCAGCAAACAAGTGTATTGCAGATTTCTGCCCAGGTCC
>NW_015150700.1:88419-92007 GCF_000732505.1 Cyprinodon variegatus
GACCGGGCCTTAAGCAGCTGCTATTGGGGATTCCCAGTGACTGCGCACCGCCGCTATATGGGGGTCTGAGCGGCACAGAGAAATAATATTTGAAGGCAGGATCGTAATCTTGATGAACTGGCTGAACAAACAATGTTTTGAGGTGGACTTTTTTAGCTAAAACTACTTTTTACCCACTCATCACAGAAAATAAAGCAAAGCCACTCTATGCCATTGAACACATGAGCCGTAGAAGCATCAGACGCATCTGGACACACAAATAATCCACAAGGAAGAAACGCCACTCTGACCCACTGTCAGCAATATTAAATCAGTAACATACAACATTCCTAAATAGCTTATGAATAATTTAGCCCCCCCAGGTAGGAAACATCACATCACGCAAGGAGTAAGTCTGGTCTTTTGATCTTGCTTCAGTTTTCACGTGCATATTCATATAAGATGCATTGAAACAGTCAGGAAACGTCTTTAGCAAGGCAGTGATCCAAACAACAGGACTAATTTCACTCCAAACCAGATCTGCCCCTACTGGACCTTTGTCTTTCCACAACATATTTCAAGTTCAAGGATCATTTTTACAGACAGAAGCATGGTTGTACCTTTTGAGCTCCAGTGTCACCAACTGTAGCCAATCTTTACATGGAAGAAATTAAAGAGAAAGATTTGTGCTCTTTCAGACGAACACCAGCAAGCCCCTGGTTTAGATATGTGGATGATACATTCATCAAAATCCAGCTAAAAGAAGTGCAAGCTTTCACAAGACACATCAACTCGGGGGACCACAACATCAAGTTCACCAGAGAGGATACCAAGTACAACAAGCTACCTTTTCTGGACGGTTTGGTGAGCATGAAAGGAGATGGAAACCTCAACATTGAAGTGTAAAGGAAATCCACTCAGACTAATATCTTTTCTTCTCAGTACATTTCAAACCAAACAAGACCCTTAGACAGAGGCTGGTGCATCCTAAGGACAAAAACCCCAGACCTAAGATATGCAAAGTGGTGTATGCAATGAAGAATGCTCTTATCTTTATATTGGAGAAAACAACCTGTTCACAAATGCATGGCTCAACTCAGGAGAGGTACCTCCCCCAGACCAGAATATTAAGGTGTCCATCTACACCTTAAGAACAAATGACACTCGTTTGAGGACCAGAATGTTCACATTTTGGACAAAGAACACAGGTGGTTTGAAAGGAGTGTGAAGGAAGCCATTTGCGTTAAGAGAGGTGGGTGGACTCAGGTTTCAGCTCTCAAAAACCTATAACGCAGTGTTGGAGTTGATTCCTCAAACCCAATTGCCATTCATGGTGGTCAAAACAACGCTCCTGTAAGCCAGGCCAACAACGACCTCAACGACTACCCATTACAAAGTGGTGGATCTGATTTTTGGTTCAATTTGCATGTTTTCTAAGCCTTAACAAGGCTTTTTTTGTGCTACTCTATAAGCCTGGAACTCAATGCTACTCCAGACATTTTGAATATAGAAAGCTTCATGGATGGGAAACAAAATATCTTCAAACTTGGAAGAGAAAATCCATTATATTGTTTAACCTTTTTTGGAACTATAAATTACAGCATTAATGCAATGTCAGCCTCTCAGCCAGCTTCTGGTTGGTTGATGCACCTTGTCAAGCTTGCAATGTGCTCTATGCAATTGGCGTTTAAAATACTAAAATCCAAAACAGTAAAAAATAAGGACCTCCTGATGACCCTTGATACTCATCCACTCTAAACTTTCTCATGTAAATCAGACGCTCAAATGCATTCAGCGTGAATGCACAGTAAGTCAAATTTTTGGGAAATCGGTCTATTTGCACCACATTTGAGCAGGTATGCACAATGATCAGCCAACAGGATAAGACCTTTGCAGTTTGTGAGAAAACAAAACAATCTAATGTTTATTTTAAGTGCAATTATATTTTGGGGGCCTAAATCATTCCTATTAGTTACCTGCTTAGATGAAGGGAAAGAACACTGATTCCTTAACCAGGGAGTTAATATTAATAAGGTAGTTTTATACATACTGTAACAACACAAACCATTTAATTATGATGTTTTTATTAACTGTGTAATTGGTAGGGATTGCATCATCGGCGTTGAAAAGTAGATTCTACTATTTTTGCTTTGTTTACTTTTTCAGAGGACAGAAAGAATTCGATTCTGGAACAGTTTACTCCCTCAAGGTCTGCTGCAGGCGCTGAAATATTCTCTGCAAGGACAGGGTTGGATTCTGTTGACTTACCTTAGCAGAAAGAAATTTCATTCAAACGCATTTACATTTTACAAGATCTGTTTGTCACAACAGCCCGACAGTCACTGAAATGGAATACTGTTAGTTCGATGTATTGAAAGCAAAATACTTTTTTTTTCCAAATCCCTTTCAAAATAGTGAAGTATTTACATCCCAAAATGCATAAATGCGTTCAAATAAAGTTTGTCTGCATTTATCAATGCTACACACAGAAAAATAAATAAATAGAAAAGGACAACAAAAGGCGCTGAATGTATCTAAAGTTTCCACAAAAGTTAAAAAGTCATAATAGAAAAAAAATATATCACTATTTCAGTTTTCAGTTTATCTAGACTTCAATGCTATTTTTAAACCAAACAGAGAACTCTGCATCCATTTAGGTCTTCTTCACACAAAAAACGCACAAATAGTCTGCCTCCATGTGTGCATACAGGACCACTGTAGTACATATGCCTGGACCTTTGGTGGCGCTGTAACAAAAGCCATAAAATTACATGAAAAGGGCTGAAAAAAACAACAACGGCAACAAAAAAACAACATGGCCGAACAATTCTAGCAAGGTAAACACAGCATAATGGCGGCAAACGGGTGTGTAAGGATAAACCAAAACATGCATTTTTTAATTTCTTCACTCTGGGATCTGATTTCAAATTATCTCCCAAAACATGGGATGAGTTTGGATGCAGAGCCTACAGACCATAAACCTAATCTCTGCTCCCTGTGGATGAAGCCTCAGTGTGTTTAGTGCCACCGATTCCCCCTAGAAACTATTTTTTAAAGATGCCGACATAAAAGTTTTAATTGTAATGTTTTTTTCATTTCCTGGTATTAAACGTTCCTCGTTTTTTTTTTTTTTTCAAATCACTTTGCATCGACTGATTAGTTTTATAGCATGAGGAATAAAGCCTGGGAAAAAATTTGATTACAAAATAATAAAAAAAAAAAAGTTGATGAAAACTGGCTTTTCAATTATTTTTTTTTAACAATCCTAGGATTTGAGCCTTTTGTTTTCAATTTATTTTAATCATACAAAGAAAAGTACAAGATCCAGTGTGAGAAAGCACAAAAAATATTCTACTGAATTAGCGGTGGGACCACAGAATGAAAGTAGGAGAAAGTTGGAGCCCATCTGGGGCTAAAGCTCCAGAGGTGTTTAGATCTAGGTGCCAAGTTAATGGATGATGAAAGCATCACTACCAATAGTGATAGCTATGCTATTCTTAATCTAGAAATCTAGAAACAATTAATATTGTTAATAGAATTAAATAAACTGAGCGGGGGGCTAAGTAAATGCACCTTAATAAATGCAAACAACTATAAGATATCTATATA
>NW_015150700.1:92452-99180 GCF_000732505.1 Cyprinodon variegatus
TATATATATATATATATATATATATATATATATATATATATATATATGAATAAATCATTCATGTTGTTTCTGAGAACGGCTGTTCAGCGCAGCAGTGGGTAGCACTGCTACGTTTCAGCAGGAAGGTTCTGGATTGATTCCCGGCCCCGCTGTCTTTCTGAATGGAGTTCTCCCTGAGCAGTGGGTTCTCTCCGGGTACTCCGGCTTCCTCCCACAGTCCAAAAACATGACTGTTAGGTTGATTGGCTTCTTCAAATTCTCCTTAGTTGAGAGTGTGTCAGTAAATGGTTGTTTGTCCCGTTTGTCTCTGTGTTGCCCTGCGATGGACTGGCGACCTGTCCAGGGTGGACGCCGCCTCTCACCTGCAGACAGCTTGAGATAGGTACCAGCACCCCCCGCGACCCTAGCTTGGATTTCTGAGAAAGTATTTAAGTTATAAAGTTTTAAACTACTGTTACAGGTGGTATGGTGGGTGTGGTCCAAGCAGTATAAAAGCGGAAGCTGCAAACTTTCTTAAAAGGTGTCAGTTTCCATGGGACGCCACGACGCATCTGGGTTCCACACGTTATAGATTCGTCAAGAATGTGGGTGAGTGTTTTTAGAGTGTGGGTTATATTGAACTTTTATTATGACGAATGTAAATTTTAACCGTTCTTTTCCTTGTTAGGAGGCCCTGTGGGTTTTTTAGACCAGGCTGTGTATACAGGCAGATGAGGGTGGTGTACGCGATACAGGTATTTTTAAAGATTTTAAGGTAGTCATTAAAATTATATTTTGATTGCATTATTTTTGTAATTTGGTGTTTTCTGTTTGTTTACAGAGATGTTTTTTGTTGCTCCTGCTGTCCTTAGGTTTATGTTTTGTTTTTTTTAGTTAGTCCGACCCTGTTTGATGTCTTTGGTCCTGTTGTACACTTGTGAGGGTGGACTAACTGTTTTGTTTCTTATCTTTTTTTCATTGATCTGTTTGTTTTTTTCCTTTTTTTTCCTTGTTCCCACGCCTACTGTGAGCTGGTAGACAATATTATATTGGATCGTCTGCAGTGTTCAGTGGTGATCGTGTGCAGTGTTTTTCACCCGATTGCTGTGAAGCCTTATAAGTGTGCGACTTTCTGGTTCTGGTTATGCGGTTTTGTCCGCCATCCACCAATGTTAGAGCGCAAATATTATATTGTCTACCCAAGGCTATCAGTTTCGTAGAAAGAGAGGGAAAGGATTTTTTTGTTTGTTTAATAAAGAACGTATATTTTTTAGGACTCAGTTTGTTTCATCCTTACGCGGGTGGTTACACTACAACTGAAAACATGTATTAATGAAAATAATCCCAAGCTTAGATGTTTAAATCTACAACCCCTGAAGAAGACATTACACTCCCTACCAGTTGGTGGCAGTAATGCACTTTTTGCAAATACAGAACAGAGGCATCAATGAAACGTTATGGTGAATTTGACTGTATGATCTGGTTGATTTGTAGTTTTAGTAGTTTTAGAAGTGCCTTGAGATGACATGTTGCGAATTGACGCTATATAAATAAACTGAATTGAAACACATGGGCGGCATAACGATTTATTTATGATCTTCCTATTGTTTCGTAAAAAGGCTGTTGGCAAAACATCTTTCAGGTTCTTTGCCATTGCAAAGATTTCTGATTCATATTTACAAACTTATATTGTTGCAATTCTTAACTTTTATTCATAACTTCTAGGCTTTTATTCTTGCAAATGAAATATCTGATGTCACGTGGCAGCAAGGAACAAACACAAATCTAAAATCCATTTATTTATTAACTTACATTTACCAATTCAGACGCCTATGGGTGTGTTTTCACGAGTTGCTAAAATCCAGAAGAGTACTAAAGATTACACATAATTCAGGACTCAACTGCTGACGTACTGGGAAATAGCATTAAAATGTGTTTGGTTTCCATTCAATCCCAAGAAAAGACTAATTTATTTTAAGAAAATATTTTTTACCTGGATCCTGTGTCACTCTACTTTTGTTAGTGATGGCAATTTTTTTAATTTAATCAGTATCAAATGGTTTTTGACCTTTTTTAAAAAGGCATAGAATGTGACTATGCAACTTTAGGGATAAAAATTTTAGACAATTCAGGAATATTTGTTATGCGTCATTTAATATATAATGAAGACAATTGAAAAAGAGGCTTTGATCTCTCAGGGATGTAGGACTGTTAAAAAAAAAGGGACCATCATGTAAACATTTGGTTTTATTTTTTGTGCGTGTTAGACGAGTGTCTGCTTAAAGTCGGCTGTCCCAACGGTTGCAGTTCCGAATTCTCCCGAGTGGTGCACGACTTTACACGAGTGAATGAAGTGAATGTAATTGGTCGTTCATCAAGGGGGCAGGATTGTAGTGGCAGAAGGTTCGCAAGCAAGTCTGTTTGTGGCCAATGTCTCTGAAGCATCTTGCTAACCAGTTAGCAACTTAGTGCTAGCAGGTTCCCAATGGGAAATTCCATTTCCATTTGAAATTTAAATATGGCTTCCCTGCGACTTTAAACAGGGTATATCCTGTAAGCAAGGTGATTAATATCTATTTACATTGGTGGAACTTCCACTAAGTTTTCATAGCTACATAAGTTAAAAGATCCTCACACTTTTTAAGTTCAGCTAAACCAATAATTAGTTAAATAGAAGAATGGCACTCAAACAGAACAGCTCCAACAATATCATCTACTTCCTGGATTTCAATATTATCAACCCCTAGTGGTGGGAACGGGTTATTCAGCCTACATCGATACTTAAACCTTTGTTTTTCCCTCCAAACATAGAAAAAATACTATGTAAAAAAAATCAATAGGAAAAGAGGATATGTTCTATGACCATTTATCAAAAAGACAAACTACAAAAGCATATTTGGATACCTTTTTTTCAGATCAGTCAGAGGCCGTTTCTTTTTAATATTTCCCTTTTCTCCAGCGAACCTGATGAAATATTGGCATATGGCGAGTGGCTGTTAAACTGTATTGATGCTGACTGGATCATCATGGTGAGTGCTCTCCATTGGCTTTCCCATTAATGCGCATACAATATTACAATCCATAAGACACATGCTTGAGTTGTTAAATATTCACAGCACAGATCGAGTCTTTACTCACTGTCATACCAGCTGCAGGATGGTTCTGAAATCACCGGGGTGATAAAATGTGCAGGTTTTTTTGGAAATATTGCAATGCTGTTTGCTATATTTTGTTTTTAATGGGATACATTGATTCATATACGTCAAATCTATGAGGCAAATGTGATGGAGGAAAAAAAAAAACATACAAAAACAAACCCCCAAAAAAAGTTAAGACAGTCGTTTGTTTTACAATTTGTACATATTTGTTGAACATCTACTACTGCTGTCCTGCAGGATTCAAACCAAGTGGGTCCCCTTCTTAACATCACGTACTTATGAGGTGCAATCTGATTTACTGATGCATCTCCCTGCTCCCACTTCCATTACCAAGCCTGGTTCCTGCGTCTTTAACTCTACATTTGTCTGTTTAGTGCAGGGCTTATAGACACACACACACACACACACACGTGCACACTTCCTCCATCTCCCACTCCATCTCTCTTCCTCTTTTTCTCATTGGGAAGGGGGAAGCGGGTGGGGTGGAATGATCGTGTTAGGGGGTTCACAGAAGACTGACTGTTTATTATTGTCTTCGGCCCACTTAACTCTGACAGTAACAGAATGAGATGGGGAGAGAAGCGAGTGCCATTAATCACGGTGTCGGGAAGGGCCTGAGCCGAGCGGAGACGCATCCATATCGCATGTGCCTGAGAGAGGAACACAAAGTGATTTTCAGGCCAGCCGGCCTCGTAGCGCCGCCATGCAGCCTCTAAGCTGAGGCTGCTGGTGGATGGAGCATGTTGGGAGAGGGGGGGGGATATTCACACTCAATCTTCTTCAAATGTTCTGACACCCTGCACCTACAGCCACCTGATTCTAGCAAACCAAACAGGGGCTGGTGCTCTTAAAGCAATAACCTAAAACAAAAACTGGCGTCCAGAACCTCCTCAGGAGGGGTGGGGGGGTGGGGGTGGGGTCTTTCTTGTGTGTGTGTGTGTGTGTGAATGTCCCATAAAATGGGTCGATGCAAATATCAAACATACCATTACATTATAACATTACAATTATATTTGTGATTAAATAAAAAACTAAAAACCACTGGAATTAAATAATGAAGTATATATTTCTAAATAAAAGAAAAACTTCACTTCATAACTTTAAATATATAGTGTGAATATATTATTTTGGGGTTCATGAAGCCCTAAACATTACAGTTACAGGACATTAAGATGTTTACAGTTTGGCCGGAGCTAAAATGATTAAAATATTAATCTAAAGAAAAACATTGTCTGTGGGCAAGAGTGGAAAAGACGCTGCAGAAAAAACTAAGTACTGCCTAACATTCCTCAGCTTCCACATCCCGCTTTAGAAACTTTAAAAGTTCCTTTACCTAGGGTGTCCGTATTTTACGTCCTGTCCCGGGCGTTTTTTAGAAAGTGAGGAAATGTCCTGTTTTTTTATATTACCTTCATTGGACCATTAAATTTACAGGCACTAGGGCACTGCGCACTAGCCTGGGTGCCATTCCGAACTTAGTCCCGCCCACAAGGTTTGAGATCGGGAAGTTCGGTCTGGCATTGTTCAACAGTAGCGCGAGTATGCTAGCACAATATCTGGCGGGCCAATCAAATTGTCAGGGCGGGCTTTATACGATGATGGACAGATGATCAACAGTAACGTAATCAACCACGTGACCAAAGCGCGATGGGTGACAACAACAATGGCTGCCGCTGGAGAGTTGAGGTGAGTAGATTCTGCTATTAGGTCTGTTCTAGAAGATATCGACAGCAAATTAATTTTAAAAGAGGAACAGAGAAACGCGATCAAGGCTCATCTCCTTATTCTAGGCGTGCAACTGCACGCTTTGATTTTTGTTGACAACAACTATGCGTGGCTTAACATACGTCACGCACTCCGTTGCTCTTATTGGTTGTAGGTCTATCCAATTGAGTGCAGAGGCATTTTTTTTCCTGGTTCGTTCGAAACACGCCCCATAATCACAGCTCTATGGAGCAGCATCAGACTCATTCTGACTAGAATTGAGTCGGACTACGTCAGGCTAACTGCGCACGGCGCTGTGTGTGACGTAATCCCTGAGCCGCGTCAGTACGGGCTCAGAGATCCCCCGCTCCAAGGTGTCCTGGTTTTCCCAAATGAAAATATGCTCACCCTACTTTACCAAAAACTAGTACAGGCAAGTCTACTTAAAGTAGACAACTTGTAAAGCAAAATAAGAAACTAGTAATAAGAAGTTTAACAGTATATATAAAGGTATAGTGGAGGATTTTCACAAATTTTTGAAAAGACCCACCCTCTCCACTTAAAAACAAATGCACATACACAACCCTGTATTCGCTCCCGAGAGGGAACATCTGTTAAACACGTGCGAGAGTGTGCACTAGCCCATTTCTCCTCGTGCATGCTCTGTTTAAAAGTTACTGTTTGTGTCGCTCATACAGTAGTAGCCATTCAAAATTTCCCCACTTTCCTTGATGGACCCTTGGATGGTCGTCTACAATTCTTTTTTAAACCTTTAAAATATTCTGTCATGATTTGTGGACATTTTTACAGTAATGGATATTGGAAAATAGCAACATCAGAGATGTGCAAAATGGCAGCAGCATGTGATGAAACAGACTAAGGTTTATTTGATTACATTTGCTTTTATTTGTTCATGCTCCTGGTGGTCGTCACCTTAATTGCACACTGGATTCTCATGAGTGTAGTTCTTATGTTAGTCGCAGCTCTAAAAGGACAGCGTCACCGATAACAGGATCAACCACATCTGATTGATGTGATTGATCTGACAAATTAAAAATAGACATCATCTCAAGCAACTATTCCACTCGTTGCTAAGCTCAAAATCCTTGGCAGGAATCTTAAGGCAACGTCTCTATTCACCAAGAATGTAGGATCTTGGTGAATACCGGACCAAACAGATGATCCAAAAATCCTGAACTGAGGTAGCTTAGCCAAAAGCAAATGAAATGTCAACAGTGAGGGACACTGATAAATTACCTGCAGACAGAGTTAGTCTTTATGACAGCAGCAACAGGCAGATCCAGAACCCAGAAACAGCAGGGAGACATGGGAGCACAGACTGGCTTAGAGGAACATTAAATAGGGGGCTGTAATGATGCACCCTGCAGATGGAACAGTCTGTTCAGAGGAGCTATATATAAATATATATACTGCTCAAAAAAATTAAAGGAACCCTTTGAAAACACATCAGATCTCAATGGGAAAAAAATCATGCTGTTTATTTATACTGATATGGACTGGGTGATGTGTTAGGAACAAAAGGATGCCACATAATTTGATGGAAATGAAAATGATCAACCTACAGAGGGCTGAATTCAAAGATACCCCAAAAATTACAGTGAAAAGATGATACGGTAGGCTAGTCCATTTTGTCGGGGCCTGCTCCTAATGAGACGACGGATTGCGTCCTGGGGTTTCTCCTCCCAGATCTGGACCAGGGCATCACTGAGCTCCTGGACAGTTTGAGGTGCAGCCTGGTGGCGTCGGATGGATGGAAACATAATGTCCCAGAGGTGCTCAATTGGATTTAGGTCAGGCGAGCGTGGGGCCAACCAATGGTATCAATTCCTTCATCCTCCAGGAACTGCCTGCATACTCTCGCCACAT
>NW_015150700.1:100366-104949 GCF_000732505.1 Cyprinodon variegatus
CACACACACACACACACATACACAGATTCACATCAGACAGGAAAATCAAGCTCAGTTTCAGTGATTCCAACATGTCTCATCTTCATTTCCATGACATCTGGACTGGTTAACCTCTACTTTTACAACTTGCCTCCCATGAAGGGAAGCAAGACCGACGTATTTACAGTAGGAAGAGTTAGGCATGAATTACCTAATTCTAAATGGTTAGCAGGAATATGCATGTGAGAGTGCTTGGCTCTACCGCTGTATGTGGTGGTGGAGTTTTTCAAAACTCTTGATTTTACATCATTTAATTGTAAACTGAACTCAGACAATGGATCCAATGCAGAGTACTGAAAGGACCAGCATGCATCTTAAATGTTGTCCTCTTGTGATCAATACTCTAATTTCTAAAAAAGGGAAATAGTTGGACAACTTCTATTTGACAGCCAAGTTGCTTTTTTATATTCAGTGATCATTTTTCTGACTTCTTGACATGCTAAGACACATCTAGGGCAGCCAAGGGGCATCAATGCACAGCAGATATGCAAAAGTATAGCCCAGATAACAAATTAGGCTTTCTAAAGCAAGAAAAAAAGAAATAGACTACTGCACAAACTATTGCACTCACAAAAAGAGCTGTAAAATGTAGATGTATTGCATATAAATTATACTAAGACACATACATACATGCAAACAAAAACAAAAAGATTAGCAAGTAGCAAAGAGTAGCAAAACAAAAAAAAAGGGAACAAAAGCTGCAAACTAGCTCCACATAACAGGAGTGCTCTGAACCAATAAGGGGAGACAATCATATGGGACCAGACCCAAGACCAGGTTCCTAAATTGATTTTTTGATCTTTTCCCTTTTCAAACTGGCTCACTTGACCAAATCACACCTACTGGCTACAGAACTAACATCTAACAAGTTATTAATATGGAACAGAACACTTCCAACCACCTTAGTGGAAACAATGCTTTAGCGATTATCTCCCCCTGGTGGTCTGGAGCACTTCTGTTATCCAAATCTTTTCTCAACTTGGGGTCTTTTTCCCTGTGCACATGTTTTGCATATCAGCATCACTTTTTATGTTTGCAGGACCTCTTTTCTTGTATTAGCTTCATGTTTATATATTTGCAGTGCATTTGCACCCCTTGGCCACCTTATAACTCTGTATGCTCAGTAACAGCTGGCTGTCAGATCTCCTGCTTTCATGGAGCTGCTCGCGCTGCAGGTGATCCGATGAGTGATGCATGAGATGCACTTAAATTCTGTGCAGCAGAAATTATGCAACAAGTGTTTCACAGAGCTTTGGCTTCACTGTTTTATTGATAAGGCGGTGGGTATTATATTATATAATATGTTTTTGTTTTCTTTTTTCACTTGAGGCCAGATTAAGAATTATTTCTATCATTGTGTGGTTCAGAATGACCTATGATGACTGTGTCTCCTGCCTGCATGAAGCTGGAGAAACAGCTGAAGAAGAAAATGCTTTGCTCTAAATTAGTCATAGGTAAGGAGGTTTAGAGGGAAGTGAGCTGATGCATTTTTGACTATAGTTTGCTGCTGCTGGATGCATCATGGTGCCAAAAAGACTGCATGAGCCTCAGACATCAATGGCAGTCTCAGTCTGTCAGCTGTCAGTCGTCTCACCACGGAGGGGACACTATGACGCCAATGACACCCAACTGATTGACAGCTGTGTCTCTTAAGTCCCCCTGCTCCATAGTAACGCCCGCCGCACACCTTCCCCTGATATCAGTGACACCCAGATGTGCTACAGCTGCTGTCTCCCAGATTATTCCTCCGTGTCTCCGAGCCACCATCCACACAGACAGCCATCTAAATATTTAATCGTGCCAGAAGGCGCTGCTGCAGCTAGCACTCCAGCTCAGGAACTATGGTGTCTCCCGGTACAAAGACAGACTGTGAGAGATGAAAGGCGAGTGTAGAGGAAGAGAGGTGAAGGGCTTGGGTTTGTGTGTGTGTAGGGGGGGGTCAAGACTTGGTCTGCTGCAGGTAAAGAGAAAAAAAAAAAAAACACAAAACAGATGACAGAATATGCCACCATATTTTGGGCCGATGACAGCGGCGTAGGGAGGGATGGCAGGTTGTTTTTTGGATATACCCCCAGGACAACCTCGCCAGACATCAAATGTCTAACAACCCAGACAAGACCATTCTGATTTAATGCCAAACCTCCCCCACTTAAAAGTGACATTGCTAACCATGACGCAAATATTACATTGTGTATATGTGGATCCATCTTCCTTACATTTTTTTTTCTTTTTTGCAGCTGTATTTCCGTGTGCATGTTCATCAGAGTGTGTCATCACTGACAGCTGATCAGAAAATACACAGCGCCTGAGGTACTTTCTGTAATTTTGACTTTTTTTTTTCCCTCCCCTCCCTTCCCACCTCAATCCTTGGCTCATTCCCAAGCAACAGATTGCTGCTGTCGCTGGAGTTGCGCCTCACAGATGGAGCAGCATCACTTCCTGAGGAGCCTGACAGGATCAATCCAGGAGCTCATTCGCTCACAGTCAATTAAGCCATGTTAGTTTTGACAGGAGCCACGGGCAAAATAACAGCCGTCACTGTCTGGAAGGAAAATAGTGTGACCACACACACAAACACACCGGCAGAGAAATGCATTTCTTTACTGCAGGCCGGAGTGACTGTGCAGAGAACAGGGCTGCAGGCTGGATTCAGCCTCAGTGGGAGCTCCAGCTGACGTGATGCAGAGCAACAGTCAAGAGTTTAATTTGCGTGCAAACATGAAAAGCATCCCCTGGCGGTTTAATGAATTCCAAAACGAGGCCTAATCATGACCTTCATCAATTCTGATGGCATATGGGGTCCAGCTGTCCGCCTCGCACCTCCGTCGCTCCTTATCGGCCAACATTTCCTCCTCTGCACGTTGGACTTTAGGTGTCCGAGTTGCACGACAACATTTCCAAAAAACTCCCTCTGATTCCTTAATAATCCTGATCATTTTGTACTGAATTATAGAATAATGGAGGGAAAGTGAAACAAGGCAGAAATCTCTGAGCACCACCCACTGAGAGAAGAGGTGGAGCCGGACTCTTTGAACCCATTGGAAGGAGAGTGAAACTCTTTGATTAGGACATGTAGGTAGGTAGCTGTGGGCGATGGACTGAAAACACTTGGCATCTGCTTGCAAGTCTCCACACACCCGAGGTGAGGGACGCACACAACACACACGCCATCTCTGGCTGAGCCTGGCTTTACCCTGGGCATCATTACAGACACTACACATCCCTCCTTTGAAGGGTTATCAAGGCTCCTCATTAAAGATGTCCCTGGCTTTCTTAGTGATGTGGGTCTCCACAGGGCGTAATATACCCCCTTTAATTAGTTTGCAAACTCATTAGTGTGTGCTGGGCAATTAAATGTCCTTCCTTCGGAATAGTTTACAGCAGGACAAAGGAATCCCAGGGGCCGTCAAGGAAGTAGGGCTCAGAGCAGAGACAACTGTCCCCTCTGCAGGGGACCATCATTAGGGAGCTGCAGCCCCTCCATCATTCCCAGTCCACTCTGCAGTGCTTTGGGAACCGGCTTCTTCGGTCCGCTTAATGGTGTCAGCTACAGAAATATGTGTTTCTTTTTTTTTCATTTGGACTGTGCCATCGTTTTAACAATTTAATCAGAACCGTACGCTTCTTTATGGACGTATTTGAGGAATCCTAAGTTGGTGATTGTTCCTGATGAAAGGAACTCCAGCAGGCAAGATTTGGAAAAGCTGCAGGTTCCTTGCATCAGACTCACACAGGTGTTCCTGCACTGACTTACTGATTTCATGAGTGAGGTGTAACGTTTTGAGATTGGAAAAAAGAAAAATATGATATTTAAAAAATAAAGAAGCAAAAGTTTGAGCCCAGTTTTAGCCCTAAACAAAAAACAAGGGGGCGGGATTGTTGTGGTGAAAGGTTCACACGCATGTGTGGTTGTGGCCGGTTTGTTGGAAGCATCTTGCTAACCAGTTAGCAACTTAGTGCTAGCAGGTTCCCAATAGGAACCTGTAAAGGTGTAATGTTTTGAGATTGGAAAAAGAAAAATGTGATGCTTAAAAAATAAAAAAGAAGCAAAAGTTTGAGCCAAGTTTTAGCCCTTATCAAAAAAAAAACACCAGACCAAGTAGGATTATTAAAGGAAAAGTCCGGTCATATTCAGAATTCAAACTCATGAAAATACTTTAAAGTCGTAGCGAAGCGGCTGTTCCAACCGTTGCCTTTCCGAATTCTTCCGAGTGGTGCCCAACTTTACACAAGTGAATAAAGTGAATGTGATTGGTTGTTTATCAAGGGGGCGGGATTGTTGTAGCGGAAGGTTCATGGGCAAGTTGGATTGTGACCGGTTTCTTCGAAGAATCTTGCTAACCAGTTAGCAACTTAGTGCTAGCAGGTTCCCAATGAGGTGATTGGTGACTTAGAAACGACGCTGTCAAGGAACGCTATGGACAGAGGAAACATGCAAGAGGAGGAGAGTTTAGTGTCGGAGGTCGTGGATGAGTCTCCTCCGTCATCCATTTTTTATTTAGAGGAGGACAGCGGGAATGAAGATGTTGTGGAATATATATATA
>NW_015150700.1:106132-107511 GCF_000732505.1 Cyprinodon variegatus
ATGAAAATTATTATTTTTTATTTTCTTACTGATTAACGCCAAATTCATTAAATCGCAGCAAACGTATTAGCTTTAGGTATAGTTAATGATCCATTGATTATTCTTTGCTGACTGGACTTTTCCTTTAATAGAAGCTTATTTATTCAGTATGTTGATCTGTTACATAAAACTGATACAAATCAGGACAGTTTGTTTCTAACATGATAAAAGGTAAAGTTTAGAGGAAGCAAAAGCTTTCTTAAGGTCAATTATGTTCTAAACTTGGACTCTGTTATAGTCAAGCTGACATTTTTTATACACAAAAAAGGTTTTTCCTTATAATTGTAAATATCAGGGTTTTTTTTTTTTTAAATATCAAGTATTTTCCAAAGCAAGGCAGCATTTTATCAAAACAGGAACTTCCCAAATTGGGGATCAATAAGTCAGCTAGTCAGAACTGATGAAACATGCAGCGGGTTCATGAGAAGAGGAACATGAAAACGGCCCAAGCAGAGGTGCAAACCTTCAGCCAGCACCGTCTCCGTTCATCATGAAAAGACGGATGTTTCTCCGTCCTGCTCTTCAGGGCACGGTGCCCTGCATGTTTTAGATGTTTCCCGGGTTTGAATTGATGAGTCATTAACGAGCTTCTGCAGAGCTGGACGACCTGCTGAGGAGGTAATTCATTTCTTTGAATCGAGAATGTTGGAGCAGAGGCATCTCAAAAACATGCAGGGCAGAGCGCCCTGAGGGTCTGGAGGAAGATAAACTGGAATAGATGAATGCTACAAATATATAAAAACAAAAAGGAGTAAATAACAAGAATAATACATTTTACATCAAAGACATCAGATGAAGTATTTGGGGGATGTGATTTTATTTTTTTGTAAAATGTCAAATTTCCGTTTTAACTAGATTTTAAACTTTAATGTTTCTAAGAACAAACTGCAATAAAAATCAATGCTTCTTGGTGTTTTGTGCTTCAGTTTTTATTTACATTTATCGATTAGATCCCCGCCCCTCACAAAATGCTTTTCTAAAATCCCCAATACTAGATCTTGTTTCTGTTTCCATGTTTACAGTCTTTAAGTGGATCAAATTCATAACCAGAGTGGTTTAATTTATTTTGATAGAATTGCAGCCCAGAGGTTCTGACTGATATGTTGAGTATTTTGTCTGCTGTAAGAACATGACCTGGAAAGGGATTTAAGGAAAGGCTAAGGGCTAACTGCTGTTGAAATTATCATTTTTTGTTATTGTATTGCTTGTATTATATGTACCTCCACAGATTGTTGGTTGTACTAGATGTATAATAGCTCCATTAGACAAATGAAACTTTAGTAATAGAAAGAAAAATTGGTTTAGATTTTTTGAAAATCATGAGCAGATTCCTTAAAGGA
>NW_015150700.1:108656-110559 GCF_000732505.1 Cyprinodon variegatus
TGAAGATTTCCAGAGGACTTCACCATTGAAATTCACCAGAGCTATAGTGAAACTGACAATGCCCACGTGCATGGCAGCTGGATGTTTGAATACATTGAAGAAAAATAAAGTTATTCCTCCCCACTGTCACCATATACATACTAAAGATTATGGATTGTTGCCAATCAATCCTCATGCAATCTGTTGAATTCCTAATTTCTGAGAAACTTTTACTAAACCCGACAGAGTGAACTACTCTGAGCTGAATTGGACAGTTTGGACTGAGCTGGATGTTTATTCCTTGTTCTGCATCACAGTCTGAAACCAGGGTTAGTTTTATAAACTCCTGGGAGTTCAGTAAAAAGCTGCAGCAACCGTAGCACACCTGTTATAAATGAAGAGATATTGTGAAGATGGAGGCCGGGAAGGTGGGATGCTCCCATGTGAAAGTCACATTATATGATGAGCCTCTATTTTGAGGAATGTAAAATGTATTTTTCCCCTCCCTTTTTTTATGGATTTATACTTGGTTTATCATCTGAGGTTCACAGCTCTGCAGCCGCTCTGAGACCAGCCCCGGAGGAGCCCGAGGCACATTTCACTGCACTGTGACTCTCTATAAATCCAGCTAGCATGAAATCTCAAGGAGCCAACGCTGTGAAGAGAGCCAATCTGCCTGTTTACACCATCTCATCTTACACTGAAGCCCTGGCGCCTGCCCTCCCCCTCCGCTCCAACCCCTACATGTTTGCAGAAGTGTTCATGCCGAACAAAGTGATTGTATCATCTGGGCTCGCTCTTCCATTTGTGTTGCTCCTTCTCCCGAAACCCGTTTCAAGCTGTGTCACCCTCAGCTCAGGCGAAGGTTGAAAAATGGAAGAAGGGAACCATGCAAAGTGGACGCACTCTCCAGCCTGCCGTAAAATAGCCGGAGGATGGACCATTAGCCATTTGCTGCTACCAACCAGGCTGCAGATCCTGTATCTGTACGAACAGAAGGTCACATAAAATTTAAGACCGACACACACAGGAAATGTTGTGTAATTTAAAAAGAGATACTGAGAAACTCCAAAGCCCCCCCCTTTCACACACCACCTCTACCCAATCTGACATCAGTGAAGGGTGATACGACTAAACAGCCAGCTCTGGCTCCCTGATTGCAGCCCATCATCTGGGAGGAGGAGAGACGTGGACCAGACATGTTCAGAGGCAAAAACCAGTCAATTTGTCATCCCGTGACGAGGTTGAGCCTTCAATTAAAAAGAAAAGAGCTGCCATCATCAGAGGCCTCGCTAAATGCCAGGTGATAAATAACAGCAGAAGATCTGAAAAGCTCCCTGGGAGTTTGTTTCATTCGAGGGGATAAAAAACGGCCGCACACCTTATGGGGCAACTGCATATCAATATGTTCAGGAGGTGCAATTGTATACATGGATTAAACGGCCCAGATGCAAAGTGACGCACGCTTTAGAGAGTGCTGGGTGTCTGCCGTGTCACGCAGACCCGGTATTAATGAAAGCAAGCAGAGAGAGCGGCGCGCCGAGTGACATCATTAAGGTAGATGATGGGTTTCTGAGCAGATCATTCACAGAATGCGATCGATAGCTCTGCCTCTAAATGCTCGGGGAGAAATTACACTTCAAGGCCTATTGCCATGGGGGGGGCACCGCCATGAAATGCATTGCTATGGAAACCATTAGAAACGATTGGCTAATTACATCCATTAGGAATATCGGCGGTCAAATCTAAATCTAGCTTTCAGAGGCATCTGCCGTGATGTGGCCACTTTATTGGGTACACCTTGCACAAATCTTTTGTTCAGGAGAACTTCTTCCAGATTCTTCATGGAATTTAACCAACATGGTGTCAGAAGCTTAACCTGACTCCGCCAGATGGATTTGCTCCGCATATCCATCTGGAAACC
>NW_015150700.1:111558-114492 GCF_000732505.1 Cyprinodon variegatus
TTTCTAGATGTTGCAGCCTGGCCTGTTTTTCAGTGTAGTCCTGTTTCTCTGACTATGATTGGCTGGATGTGCCCTCTTCACCCTCTGACATGGGAGCTGGCTCGGAGGTAGTCCGCCTGGTGTTTCCTGGACATAGCCGCCTATGGAGCTGGTTGACAGCTGCTTTCTGTATCTATGCTTATGTCTCCTTGAACCCCAGTGGGCCTCAGCAGATGGCCGCTCACACAGAGTGGTTCTGCTGGAGGTTTCTTCCTGTTAAAAGGGAGTTTTTCCCCTCCACTGTCACTACAGGCATGCTTAGTGAGAGGGATTGATGAAGAGTCAATGCAATCAACTGGTTTTCCTTACATAGATACTTTTAATCAGTTTGACTGGATGATCTGGTTGAATTAACTCTGTAAAGTGACTTGGGATGACGTGTTGTGAAAAGGTCAACTATAAACAAATTGAATTGAATTGATGATCAATCCAAGCCATCATTGGAGTTGGTGTTTTTATTCAGTCAAAGATAAAGTGGAGGCAGTGAAGATGTAGAAGAAACCAGCAACACTTAGGCAGGTAAAATCTTTATGATCGTGGCCCAATTTCAACCTACGGATATACAAAGAACCAGGATTGGGAAACAAGGTTAAAACAAACTTCCTCCATAGGGTGGCCACGCTTTGCCTGATGGTAAACAGTAAAAACAGGCTACCTTTGAATAAGCTGGAGACAGTAGAGTCCTGCTTTTTCTACTGGAACTTTGACCCGTTTGTGGACGGATAACAGCAACTGTACCTATTAAAGTGGCCTGTGAGCGTAGCGCTGTGCAGGCAGCGAACGTGGCAGCCTTTTGTCTCATATCAGGTCATTCATCAGACAGCCTGACATCCCTGTCATCCCCACAGTCTTCATACTACACTGCATCAGCACATCGCTTCAGAATTGGTTCATTTCACTCTCCTCATAATCAGACAGCTTAATCTTGACCCTCCAAATCTGGAAAATTATCGCCCTGTCTCTCGTCTCCTCTTCCTCTCAGAAACCCTCCAACATGCTGTCAATTCCGCTAAATTCCTCTCTCATCTTGCTGCACTTGATCCCCTAATCTTGCTTTTGTGTCACTCACTTGATAGAAACTCTTTTTCCTCCGTAACTCGGTGCTTAAAACACAACCTCCCTCCACCTGTTTTAATCACGCTGCACCGCTTCCTACAGGAGGCCAAGCAAACTACAGAGTACTGCTGCTTCTTTTGATCACTTGATGAATGATTTCTGGCCTAAAGAATACATTGGATTTGAAATTTTGTTCCTCCCGCAGGGCTCTACTAGTCATTAATCAACGGAGACGCTAAAACGGTTACAGTCTTTGCACATCTCTGCGCATTCAAATAATACAATCCGTGTTAGTACCAGTATGAATCGACTGTCAGATGTACTTTTCCAGCATGAATCCTCCAGAGTCTTTACTTATGTTCATTATGTAAATATGTCTGCTAACTTTCTAAGTATGCACGCTCGGTTTCTGAAAAATGTGGAGCTGCAGCACATTTATTTCACTCACTCAACATCTGCTCATGAAAGTTGAGGAATCATTCTTCACGTTTTCTAATGTCTCATGGCTGTCAGGTTAGGCAATTCAAAGCTCTTCGTTATGATTAAGGAAGGATCTTTATCTTGATTAAGATATTTCAAAACTTATTGTTGATACAAGTTTGGCTCCAACTTTACAAAAAAAAAAACTTTAAGATACCCTTGTTAAAAATCCAACTCAAACTTAAGGAAATTAAGCAGAAAGTTCCACATAAACTGGGAACACTGGTTCAGCTCATAAGTTATGTAAACTTGAATGTTTTTTTTATTTTCTGTGGAGTTGTGCTCACATCTATGATGGAGTACCAGGGCATTGTAGACGAATAAAATACTTTTTAATCGGAGGATTAAATCTCTGCCACAGAACTAGAATTAACCTTAACCCTTTAAAGTCCGATCCAAGAATAAAAAACAAAACAGAAAATTACCTTTTTTTTGGTTTGAATTCCTTATTTGCCCTTTTAACAAAATATGTAAAAAGAAAAAACGAAACACATTTTTGATAATAATTTATTACTATGCGATAAGTCAAGATTATTTTTTGTGTAGTCTTCTACTGGCTGTTATCAGGTATATCTGATTGTGTAAAATAGGATTTTGAGAAAATTTACCATTAAATTATGCAAAAGGTGTCAGATGCAAAACATTTCAGAAACCGTATGTATCAAATACGATACATGTTGGGTTCAAAGAAATGTGAGTGTATAGAGGACGAAATGATCAGAAACAGACAGGGATTTGCAACAACAGCTTCTGCAGAAGGGATAAGAACTGCTAGCTCACAACTAGCACCTCCTCACCCCTTGCTCACACTGGCTCCGGTGCGGTTACCGAGCCGACGGAGACCGCAACTCCCGCACACCCCCTCTCACACCGCCCTTTGACTACGGTGCGGTGCGACTCCGGCAACAGGTCCGGAGATTTAACTCGTGAGAACAGAAGTTCGCTTGAGTTCACGTAACTTCACGCGATAACACGGCCCAAATAAGGATATTTGCGAGGGCTTGTTGCGGAGGGCTCCGGCACGCCGCAAGGATAGCTTTCTTGCTGAATTGTCTGCAACGCCGGTGTAGGTACCAGATTGACTCGGGGGCCTGCGCCTTTTGATGACGTCACAATATATCTCTGAATATAGTTTGTATTCGTAGTATTTTTGTTTTTGTAATATTACAAGTTTATTTTTTGTATTCCTTTAGCTTCATTCTCCTGAATTTATTCTCATTACAAATGCAGACCGCGGGCTCAAAGTAGTTTGTTTGAGTGGCGTTGCCATAATGTGACGTCATCGGGAGGCGCAAGGCCCATGGCGAATTCGGTGACGTCATCGGAAGGCACAGGGACCATGGAGAATTTCTTCGTAAA
>NW_015150700.1:115175-116735 GCF_000732505.1 Cyprinodon variegatus
ACCTACACCGGAGTGTCTCGGTAACCGCAGCCGGACAGCTCAGCAGCCGGTGAGAGAGGTTTACGTCTTTTTAATGACTTGGAATCACTGCGGCGCCGCACCCACCGCACCGCAACGGTAAAACCGGAGTCGGTGTGAGCCTGGGGTCACTGCTCCCTTCACAGTAGAGCTTTTTATTAACAGATCACAACAGGATGGGGTGGGTCCTAAGACAGAATGACCCTGTAATGACCTTCTGGCTGGAGGCAGGTCTTCAATGTTTCATACCTACACACTAGAGACCGACACGGGAGTGGATTTTCACTCCTGTCCCGTCCCACTCCCACAGAAAAAAAATTGTGTCCCATTCCAATCCCGGGCCAGAGTAGAGGAGTTTAACTCCTGGTGATCCTGCACCCAAATTATACTTTTCCATTACTAAATGCATAGATTTACATATTAAGTGGAGGATTTTATCAGTAAACAGCAAAATTTGCATAAAAATAAAAAAACTGATTATAAAGTCTGAATTTTGAGACAGAAATGCCCAAAGTACTGGAGGATTTAGGTGATACATTTATAAGATGGGCATTTGGATATTTTTCACAGAGTAAAAGTAGTCTGGCTCTATTCCTGCAGTAGAATCGCTATTAACGCCTGGAATAGGATCCGAAATACATGCCTGAGACGGCGAGGATGAAGCTGCAGCATTGATGAATCGAGTCTGAACGAGATTTGGTTCTGATGCAGGAAAAGAGCTGCGATTATTTTGAAAAACATCCAGATGGACATCTCTCTTTTCTAGATTGTCTGACTTCCGAATCTTTGTTTTACTTATGTACATTTCTGTCTAACTTTGCTAGAGACTGTTCTAGTGTTTATGTTATTAAATTATGCCTTTAGGGCCAGAATACTATGGTACAAATAAAATAGTCTCTCAAAGTCCCCCAAAAAACATAACATTTAAAAAAGGAAAAAAATATCCGTAGTTCCTGTTAATATGCATTATAGGTTTGTACTAAACATAAATTTGTTCCAAAATGTTCTTCTGCGTGTAGTTTCTTACTAAAAGGATGCCCAATAACTAAATTAAATGATAAATCTGCCATTTCATTCAAAACCTGTGTTTAAATAGTTTCCATTTTGATTAATTTCTGTTGGTATTTCTGTTCGTTTGCACTAATCAATGAGGCCCCATCATGGCCTGTCAGGCTCAGGGTCCATTAGACGTCATGTGACCATTTCCCCCCACAAGTTACCGTATTAGATATAGAAAAAAAAAAGGCAGCAAGGAATTCTATCCAGTCTGGAAGAGCCTAAATGTAACGGCTAGATGACCGGGTCCAACACTGCAGCTCTTGTTAAGCTTTTTCGGTCTCCAGCGAAACACCAAGAAAATTAGGTTGTTTGGGCGTCCAGTAGTTCAGTAGAGGTGCATGGCGGCCCATTTAAAATACTGGCAGGTCTGAGACAGACCTGATACTTTTGGTCATCATTTCACAAAATATACAACCAGACACCGTCTGACCAGAACTTGTTGCTTCAGAGCAAACATTGAACCAGGAGGGAACTAAAAATAAA
>NW_015150700.1:117572-119713 GCF_000732505.1 Cyprinodon variegatus
GAAGAGAGCACATCCAGTTAGTCACAGTCAGAGAAACAGGACCACACTGGAAAACAGGCCAATCTCCAGCATCTATAAACAAGGGTGTTGATGGAAGCAGCACTGCCAGTAAGTAGTCTTAGTTCCAACCTTAATCTATACTGTTCAGGAGCTGGTTGCCAACTTTTGGCTCGCATTAGCTAAATTTAACTTGCCTGTCGCCATAATGAAGCTACTATTATCTGGAAATACCCGAGCGCCATCCCATGTGACTTCAACCCATCATTTCTATTGGTCCAAAATCCTTTCATGTCAATGTTGGCATCAAAACCAGAACTACATTTGTAGCCATTTTGGACCCCTTAAAATTTTATATGCTTTTTCTATTTTAGTAAGATAAGTAGTTTTATTTGAAATCAATGTTCTCTGGATGTACTATTTTCTTTTATGAATTATTTTTTATAAAAAGTTAGCTATGACCTTCAAAATTCACTTAGGTGTTGGTGAATGAAGGAAGCTGCCTTCAACAATAAACTATTAGATATTATAAAAAAAATTGAGACAATTTTCTTTTAAAGAAATCCTAAAAAATTGATAAAATTGTAGCTTAAACAGAGCTAGCCATGTGTGCTGGTTCAAAATCTGCTAAGAAAATAGGATAAATAAATTAAAAGGTAGTTTTAAAGTAAATTAGTACAGAAAGATCTGTTTGCAGGTGTAAAATAAAAGTAAAGTCAAACAAAATGGTACCATGTTGACAATTTTACCCGGAGATAAACTTAAAACTAAAAATATCAAGGAACCATAATTTTATAATAATTTAGCAGTTTTTTCTTAAACATAGTTTGCTAGAACTGTCGTTAATCCCAACATTTTTACAAGATAAAAATGTGGAAATACCTTTAAAGCAAGAAAATATCTAATTTAGATGGAAAAAACAGCTTTTTCCAGAACATCTGTAGACGGAACGCGGTTCTGCTGCCATTTCTCTGGGTGACATGACAAACTCAAACATCTGGAGTTTGTGGCGATAACAGAACAGAGTGAAAAGAGAAATGAACGGGAGTCCCGTCTGAAATATCTGCGTGAATAGAAAGCGTTCTCGCTCACAGCTGTTTTGATTTTGCCAACATTTTTAATCATTTGCTGCATGAGCATTCCCATGCATCAAGTATGGAAAACTCTACCTTTAATTACCTCCTCATCTGTTCTCTTCAGACAACATCCTAATCAACTGATACAAATACTCTTAATAATTCAAGCCTCATTGGTGTATTTAATCTACCTCATTTTCTAATCTTCCTAATAATTCATTTGTTCAGTGATTAATTGGACCCATTTATGTCACATGGAAACAACATTTGTTTTTAATTGTGCATGTCAAAAGAATTTTCCAGTCATCCCATTTAGGCTCGGCGGAGAGCAGCCGGAGCTTTGGCCACCGCAGGGTTTCCCGCGCTCGCTTCTTCTCTCCGACTTCTCTGCATCCGCCAGCGATCAGACTTTCCACCGAGGCGCCATATGTGGCATCACAGTTAATTACTCAAGAGAAATTGGCTGAAGACGAGGCATAACAGCAGGTGAGGCGCTCCAGCCCAGAGCTAAACCAACACTAACTGGTCAAGCTCAGCTGCCCTCGCTCCTCCGCTGCCTGAGACACGCAGGATGGGCCCATTCATGCTGTTTGGCCTTCATTACAGATCAGGGAAGGTGCAATTAGTAGGAAACCCCCCCACCAGTTTATAATTACCTTAAGACAGCCACTTAAACAGAGAATGTTATAAATCAGTTCCTGTTGCCAGTTGGAGCCCTGAACGCCACATTATATTCAACAGATGTCGCTGCAGCCGTGGACTGGCCCCTCGGTGGGAGCGACAGCCAACAACAACACCAGCACTTCTCGCAGGGTTTTTCCTGCTTAAATATTATCACTTTCATTTGTAGAAGGTGGAAAAATAAAGAGTTTGAGACCCAGAAATGTAAAAGGTCAATTAGGGCTTGGTGCAATGCAACAGAACGTGGTACCTGACATTTGAGGCATTTATGTTGAAATCCAGTTATGCAGGAAGCAAACACACACCTGATTAACAACAGGGCTTTACAGATCACCCATAATCAAAAGGACCTGTTCCTGAAAGCTTTCTGAAATCATTTAAATGTCA
>NW_015150700.1:120296-126745 GCF_000732505.1 Cyprinodon variegatus
AAAAAAAAAAAAAAACGAGCGAGAGAAAGGCAAGTGTTTTGACCCCGCCTACTGACTACAAAGTCGGGTCTTGCCTGGGCTCATTCATCAAGACCAATAAGATACACCTGTTTCGCAAAGCCAGTCTACATTTATCCTACACTTGGTTGTTTATATTATTTTAAGTGAATTTAACCTTCAAAGTTTACCAAAATGTAAAAAATATATAATTCAAACTGCACTCTCTTTTTACTTATACTTTTCACTACATTACTTGAGTACATCTATTTTTATAGTAATTCTTATACTTAAATAGAAGCCATTCCAGATACTTTAAGACTTTTACTCAACATTTTAGTCAGTGACTTGGACTTTTACCAAAGTAATATTTTGGAGAGGTACTTATACTTTTACTTGACTCCGAGATTTCAGTACTTTATACAAAACTGTCACTGAGTCTGGGAGCCTGACCGCTCCCAGACTCAGTGACATTTAAATTTTTTTACCAATTAAAGCTAAATTCTAAAAATCGCTGCAAACATACTTGTTTTTTAAAAATATAATGTTCCATTTATTACTCCTTGCAGACCAATTTTCCTTAAAGAAAAAGCTCTATAATGAGAGGTTATCCTCCATATCATATTTCTGTTGTATGTGAAATGACATCACCTTTAAGATCAGTGGAACCCAAAGTCATAAAAATAAAGTGATTTGAAGCCTTTAATCTCAACGAGATGAGGAGGAGTCGGCTAAAACAAAGGGTTTGGATGTTCCTTATGCAAACTGTTTCATCTCATTCTGCATAAAGATTGATAAAACATTTACTCCTGATTTACACTGCGCCCCATTCCCTGCAGTGCAAAGCCCTGAAAGGCTAAATGCAGTAAATCACAATAAAAGCCAGAGACCTAAACAACTGATTTTATGGGAATTCAAACCACTTCACCAATTTTTAAATCTAGATATTTCCAGCCAATTGTTAATAAATGAAAATAATAAGTGCAGATAAACTATAGTCATAACTCATTTTGGTGCATTTAATGTTTAATCAATATGTTTTAAATACCTCAGTTAATGTATACAGACTAGTAATCAATCTAATCTGTGCTTTGCTTATATACCTTTATATAAATATCCTCATATGGTAGAGCTTCCTCTACATTTAATCCAACATGTTGGCATCACAGCAAAATAAAGCATCTTTAGAATTCATTTAGAAAAAACTATTTAAAGCACATAAAGAAAACAGTGTACTTGTGCACTTATACAATAAGTTTAAAATTAATCACAGTATCAAAGGTTATTTTTTTTTTTTTTAAAACACACCTGGCTCCTTTCTTATTTATTGTAAAGCTGACTGGTGGCCACAGTGGTGAAGGAAAACTGGAGACATCTGTACAGTGTTGCAAACTTGGAGAATTATATTTGAAGACCTTTTAAAATAAAGAAAATAAAATAATTAATAAGAAAATACTTCTTCGGAGTCTTGTGGTGCTTCTTTTCTGCTTTTTTTGGATTTTTTGGTGACGTGGTGGCAGCATTCTTTCCTCTCCTCCTTCTTGCCGCTGGTGGCCTCCTGGTTGTTTTTTCTTTTTTTTTTTTTTTTTTTTTTTTACTCTGACTCCACCCATTCGCTGAATTACATAGAGATGGAGCTTCTCTTTAGATCTTAATGTCCACAAATCATGACAGAAAGAATATTTTAGAACAAAGATTGATGTTTATAAAGGAACAGGAGGGGCCAGCCGAGGAAAATGAGGACATTTTGTTGTGGAGTTTTTCCGTCGGCGGGATTTACTGGTCGACAGTCTTGTCCTTTTGTCCGGGTTGAATTTTGCCGGATGGCAGTTAGCACGCCGCCGCATGTTCCCACATTGATTATAATGGGAGTGTGTTCGCTGTCAGTTCGCCAGACAGAGTGCATGTTGGATGTAAATGACAGCTCCCAGTAGCGGGTGGCCAATAGAGGGCGCTAGAGCGCCGCCCCATCCACCCAATCACCCTGACTGAAATATATATATTTTTTTAAGAATTTTATTTTTAATTTACATTTAAAATATTTCGAAATATATTAATATGCTTTTCTTAGATTTGCAAGATACGTATTTAACCTTTAATGACTAGTAAAGCGTAATTCCATTTTTCGTGCGATTGGTGACGTATTTCCCCCCTGGGGCGCAAAATCTTTGCCCATCGCCTCTCGTTAAAAGTTGTATATGCACAGTAGCTCATCTGCAGTACCAAAGGTGTAGGAGAGCTGACAGGAAGTGTACTTGCTCACCACGTCCCGCCACAGGTTATTGATAGGTTGAGTCGCTGGATTTGGAGAGAGAGATGGAGAGAGTCATGGCGCAAGAAACATCCTTTTTCAGGACTTGGTTTAGCTACAAGGCTTGGCTAACTGCATTTGGTAAATGGCGTGTACTTATATAGCGCCTTTATTCAAGTCAGGAGACTTGACCAAAGCGCTTTACACTACATTCATTCACTCATTCACACACACAAGCTACATTGTAGCCACAGCTGCCCTGGGGCTCACTGACAGAAGCGGGGCTGCCGTACACTGGCGCCACCGGGCCCTCTGACCACCATCAGTAGACAATGCAGGTGAAGTGTCTTGCCCAAGGACACAACGACACTGAAAGTCGGAGCCGGGGCTTGAACCGTCAACCCTTCGATTTCAGGGCAAACTCCTGCAAACTCCTAGCCTCGTGAGACCATCCTGATCTCGCGAGCTTTCAAGGTTTCACTCGCAGATCAGTCTGGAGACTCTCCGTTAAAGAAAATTTGGAGCCGTTCACCAAACGAACGTCCAATCAGCGTTGGCTTTGAGGCAGGTTGAGGTGTGACGCAACGAGAAGCGCGACAGTTCAGTCTAAAGAACATGGCGGCTTCAGCCAATTAAACTAGCGTTAGCGTGGCTATCGAGCAAGTTTTATCGGAATTACAGAGTATTTCTTCACTGAAAGAAGAGCGAAACACTGCTCTGGAGGCTTTTCTCAGAGGAAAAGATGTTTTTGCTCTTCTCCCGACTGGTTTCGGCAAGAGTTTGATCTATCAATTGGCTCCTCTTCGTCGTCGCTCTGTTAGTACGTCATATGCTTCGTTGATCTGATTGGTTTATTTGGCCCGTCTATCACCAACATAGGCCAACCAGTATTTTCGCCCCTTCCCAAAATTACTTCAACGGAAGGTTTCCAGATGGATATGCGGAGCAAATCCATCTGGTGGAGTCAGGTTAGCAAACTCCTACATCCAACGCCACTGTCGCCGATTAGCGAGGCTAAAACTTTATTCAGCTTCCTCTGCCTCCTTTTTCAAACGTCAGGATCTGAGCCCGCATGAAAAATGAACAAATTCACATGGAAAATAATAGAATATAGTAGACTTGTTCTAGATGTTTGTTCATTTGCATAGTTGCTCTTAAATAAACACATTCTCAGAAAATAGTTTTTATATATTAAAAACTTATAAAGCACACTAATAGCTTCTCCAGTATTAAATGGTACATTTTGTTAAGGTTTGTGACGCCATATTGGACCATGTAAAACACATATTCATTGTCACAAAGCCTTAGAAGGGCAAGATTTATGTACAAAAAGTTCATGTGTAAATTAAATTATGTTTTGTTTTTATAAAGTGTTTTTATAATGTTTTTTTGTTGGCATTTATATAAATATACTGGAACTGGAACCCAAAGCCATAAGAAACGCCCATCCTGTGTGGATTAACAGAATTTTCTTCCTCTAAAATATATCCATTTTTTTAAAGATGGCACCCTGTTGTGGGGTGAACCCTACATAGACATCGTTGGTGCCGCTGGGTTTTTATTTTTACTCATCTTTCAAATGAAAAAGTTTGCGGCTGCTTCAGATTGAAGGGATTTCTTTTGTTTCCCAGAAACCTGCTCTTAAAAAAAGCGTCTGTTTTCGCTTTGGAAGTATCAACACACTGAGGCTCTAACAACTTCCAGACAAAAATATTATTTACAGACAGGGTATCTTCATTGGACACCTGCTGTTTCTCGGTTATGTTGAAGTATTTTGGGTTTAGGGTGTTAGAAAAAAAAAAAAAGAAACAAAAACAAACAGAGTATCATGCTGACAAATCCTCCAGAAGAGCCCCATAAACAAAGCGCAGATTTGGCGTGTTTTCTAAGGGCGAGCTTTTGTTTATCAGCAGCTTTTTCCTAACGAGGAAAGAAGATCCTCTGCAACCGAAACGTTGGCTCAGACTATCAGCCCTCCTTTTGTTCCTGCCCCTCTGTCTTGGTGCATCTATCCACTCGCAGGGTAATTTGGGAACTTTAAAAATAACACAACGCTTAATTAATTTTAAACACAGTTGGCTGCAAAAGAGAAACCCAAATGTTTTATATTTACAGGCCTGTGAATACGAAGAAAGTCCGACTGACACGACTCATATTGGTGGGAGCCAGAAAGCAGCAGGAAGCATGAATACCAATGATCCATTTAAAATGGGTCTGAAAGAAATACGAGTTGTGCAGAGATGACATTCCTGTCCCTGAATTTTTAAAAACTCCCTGAATGCCAGTGTAGAGGAGGCCACCTCTAACCTCATCTCCCTGGTGTTTGCTCCGAGGAAACATATTGCTTCTGTACGAGCGGCGGCGGCGGAATAAAACCCCTTCAGACTGAGTGGGGGGAAAAAATAAAAATCAACACGGTTATAACAACCAATCTCTCCCTCTAAAAATAAACCTGAATGAATCTCTGAGGTTTAATGAACAGCGATGGCGAAAAGATAAATACAGACTTGGCGTCTTACAGAGAAATTTCTTAGTAAAAAATTAGCTTTGGTGTCTCAGTTTCAGGTTTCAGCAAACAGGAGTGGATTAAAAATAAAAAGGCATGAGGATGCTCTGCAGGTCTCTGCTGCACGGATACAGCTCAGTGCAAAACTGCTTGTCGCTTCTGGACCAGTGATTGATTGTGTTTACAGTTTTTAATACATATTCAGACTCGTTTCAGTGGATTGCAGGAAACTTAACGGGAGAGGGATCGAAGCAGAGGCAGGAGTTAATACGCAGCGCTTCGGAATCTATCCTCGCACAGTCTTTTTGTTCTTTATTATTGAAGCGTCGTTATAGATGTGTATTTTACCGCTTCCTCGCCCGCTTTCTGCAGCCACAAAGTAAAAGGAGAAAGAAAGACTGGATTTTATGTTCAAAACTCATCTTTGTCACTTTTCTGCAACAGCCTTGAACTGCTAGAGCCTGAAGATACTGAAAAGGAAACAAGAAAAACAGCTTTTTTCACTGAGCTGCTATGAAATTAGTAGATTTCCTTCCCTGGTGTTGGATGTGAGCCTCTACCTTCAGGGCAGGAGTTTAGGGGGTCTCCTACGTCTGCAGATGGAGAGGTGGATCAGGGATTCATCTGCCAGACGGAGCAGAATCTGTTGTTGGAAAGAAGGGGATACGCCAAATGATTTGGGTTTCTTGGCGCCTGATGCAGGACAGAGATGGAAGGAAGGAAGGATGGCGCCTCGACGCAGCAGAGGATGAGCTGCTCCACGTTCCAACACTCATCTAAGGTCACATGACACCAGAACGGCGCTCGGCCTGTGTGGGAATGAAGTGACAAGCTCCATCGTGTTTGAGGAGCATCATCATCTTTAGGGACAGTCGGCTCCCAGCTGATTTAATCCAGAACTTAAAGGGAATATGCATCCCCGTCGGCCTGAGCCACTTCTCTCCATTTAGCCCAAGTGTATTTGGTATTGAAATGCAGCTAAACAGAGCTCCAGGGCAGAACAAAATCCACAGTAATCTTCCTGCTCCTTAAAAAGAACCTTGTGGCGTTTAGGTTCTGGGTGCTGCTGATAAAAAAAAAAGCCCTTATGATGTTTATGCTAAGAAAAAATATATTTATATAGAGGCTCAGGGTATGAGGCTAACAGACATTAACTAGCTGTTAAACCAGCTCTAAGTAGAAAGTGTCGGTTTTTAGTTTTAGCTTAATCCAAGGTTTTCTCAAGCCCGGACCACTCAGAGTTGCAGGTTCTGATCCTTTAGATGAGCATTAGATGAGGATTAGCAGCAGAGATGTTAAAACTCAGACATTTTACATCAAAAGTGACAGACGAACTGTGGAAGCAAAGGAAATGCAATATAAATACTTTCTTGATATTGACTTCTGTTATAATTCATTAATGGTCACTGCAGGCAACTGAAACAAGGTGGTTGCATTTTTTTTTCTCACTAAAGTTTCTGTGACCGACACTAGGTGAGCTGATAGGTCTGAATTTTCTACTGCTTAAGTCGAGAGAAACAGAAATAGATTTTTGAATTACACTGCAAAAACAGCAATAGACCTGCTTTTCTTTGCATTTATCTTTTTTTTTCCCTTTCTTGCATTTATTGAGTGTATTTTTATTTTATTTTTTCATCTTTAATCTGGTTTGGTTTTTATTTCTATGTTTCGAGCCGGATTCTGAACCCAAAGCAA
>NW_015150700.1:127544-130630 GCF_000732505.1 Cyprinodon variegatus
TATCGGTTATCGGCTACATGAGTTTTAAAATATCGGATATCGGCCAAAATCCCAATATCGTGCATCCCTATTGTTTTGTCATTGTCTCCCTTCCATCTCCTCTTTCTTTCATCTTTTCTCTTTTTTATTTCTTCTTCTGTTTTTCCTCTTTTGTTCTATTTACATTGCAGTGTCCATATAATCTGTAAAACTCCCTGCATAATTATATATTAAAAAAAAAATAAAAAAAAAGCCTGATCCTGAACGTGGAGAGACGAAGGAGATCATGGTGGACTTCAGGATGAACCGTCCTAACCACGCTCCACTGCTCATCAACAGCTCAGCTGTAGAGATGGTCAGCAGCACCAAATTCCTGGGGATGAACATCACAGACACCCTCACCTGGACTGGAAACAAATGGGTTCAGAAGCGCATGTACTTCCTGCGGAGGATGAGGAGAGCCCACCTGCCCCCACCCATCCTCACCACCTTCTCCAGAAGCACCATAGAGAGCGTTCTGAGCAGCTGTCTCACAGTGTGCTGTGGAGGCTGCAGCGCCTCAGACTGGAAGAAGGTGACAACAGCAGAGAGGATCATGGGGGCTCCTCTTCCCTCCATTAAAGACATTTCATCCCAGCGCTGCGTGTCGAGCATCATCAATGACCCGTTCCTGTTCTCCCTGCTGCTCTCTGGGAAGAGGCTTCGCAGCATTCAATGCAGGACCAGCAGATTCTGCAACAGCTTCTTCCCCACTGCCATCACACTGATGAACTGTCGAAAAAACTCTAAATCAAGTCACAACACTGACACCAAACCAAAATAGTGCATATTTGGACCATAGATGTTAAATGCTCTGTACTTCCATATCAATCTTTTTTTTTTTTCTTCTCCCACACTGCTTACATTTGATTATCATCTTATCCATCATGGCGGTTCCTGGCCTGATACAGCGCTCGACAATTCTCCTGACAATTCCACAAAATATGCTGTTTAGAATGCTATAAACCAGCCATTGATCCAGCATCTACGACCGCCAACGCCTGCTGGAGCTACGGTCACAAAATGTTTTAAACGCAGCCACTCTTGATCGTTTATAAAACTGCAGAATGCTACGGACGGATGTACAGTAGCAGTCATTCAAAATGGCCCTTCCCAGTCAAACGCCAGCCCAATGGCAGCAGACTCCCCTGCAACTCCCAGCAAATCCCCCTCCAACTTCCAGCCACTGGAGTGACCCCCCTTCTCCTGGGCATGCACATTTATTTTACTCTGAATACATTACAGGGTCTGACCAGGATATGATGCTTCTCTTTAGACTGTAATGTCAACAAATCATGACAGAAAGAATATTTTAGTACAAAGATTGATGTTTAAAAAGGAATTCCAAGGACCAGCCAAGTAAAGTGGGGACATTTTGATTGGCTACTACTGTAAACAAAGCAGCACTCTCACAGAGGAGGCAAAGCTGAAGAGAAGGCCAGAGGAAGCGGTGTTCTACGCAATGTAAGAGGGGAAGCAGAGGCGGGATAACAGCGAAGCTAAGAAGGAAATACCACAGAACACCGATCCCATCAACCCTGATAATCAACTAGATAATATCTGACTTGAACTTTCATATCTTATATCTTTTTTTTTGCACCATTTTTTTTCTCCCACACTGTTTACATTTGATCACTGCTGCACTTTTTGTACAGCTTTTTGTCACGAAAGCTGTACAAAACAAAATTCCGTTTTGTATACACTCTGTATACAAAATAAGAGTACAATTTGTCCAAGTCTAAGCTTTCTCTCCATAATTTCTCCCCATCAGTTTCTCTTATCAATGCTCAGAGTGTCCCTCTGAAAACATGCAGCCATTTCTGGTGCTGGAAGCTGCAACATGGTTGGTTGGAGAGCATAAAATTACTGAAACTCTAAAAATATAAACTCTGACAGCATGATGAATTGGTATTTCAGTGTTTCAGCTAATTACAGCAGCCAAGGAAGCAAAGCTTGGGACTGATTGCTTTAAAATAGCAGGTTTTATTGCAAAAGAAAAACCAATCAAAAAACAAAAATCATTTTTTTATTTACAAATTTATCAATCGAATCTTCGAATGGGGGGGGGGGTGGTATAATAAATAAGGTACTAAAAGTAGAAGTGGGTGATATGACCTCAAATCAATATCCCCATAAATTGAGCATTTTACCTCGTTAACGATAAATGCTGTGACACCTCCATCAGGAATGCGGGCATGGGTGTGCAGGTGGCGCAGTGGTTAGTGTGCACAACCACAGAGACCTATAATCCGGTGCGCCTTATGTGTGTCTTAAATACAGAAATGGCACACATAACTGAGACTGCACCTTTTAGTACGGTGCGCCTTGTGGTCGTGAAAATACGGTATTTTTTTGTTAAAAAACTAAACAAAAACATTTTTAGCAAAAAAAAAAAAAAAAAAAAGAGGTTTACATTTTCTTCTAAGGGCTGAATACATTTGTGGAAAATGATTAAATAACTGAGTTATCCTTTCCAACATAGTGACAGGAGAAAGATCTATAATAACATAAGGATGTACAGATTGATCGGTTGGCCAATACTTTGATGTGATACTGATCTGATCATCGATCTTATTAACCTCTGCAAAGGACAACGTCAACGTCATTTTAAAAAAAAACATTTAATCAAATTCAGTTAAAAAAGATGTTTGATGAATGATCTGGATCCACCCCCCAAAATACGACTGAAACATGGAAGGTTTATTGTGTTCTTGTGAAAACTGACGAACAAAAAGTCAGAAATGGAATTGACATGTTGGATTTTTAAAGATCAGCGATCGACCAAAAAACTCCAAGCGTGCAAAGATCCACTTGTGTTTCAAAGCCACAGGTTGCAGATCCCTGGTCTAAAGTATACGGCCCCGTTTGCTGTCAACATCTCTGCGTCACTGGGAAAAAAGAAGCCATTAACTGCCGCACCGTTCGACCCTCCGGTAATCAGACACCTAACACCCATCAGGGTAGAAACAGAGCGCCATCCTGTCATTTACACTCACCGGCCACTTTATTAGGTACCCCATGCTAGTAACGGGTTGGACCCCCTTTTGCCTTCAGAACTGCCTCAATTC
>NW_015150700.1:131735-133978 GCF_000732505.1 Cyprinodon variegatus
AGTGTTAACGAGCAGTTGGACAGGTGTACCTTATAAAGTGGCCGGTGAGTGTATATAACCTCTGCACCACGTTCAAGTAGAGAGATATAAGCGATTTCTGTCCAGTATGCTGCTTCGAAGCCTTCAGAGTCAGAGACATAAGCATGTACAGCTTTTATTTGGCCTTGGCAGCAAACATCTCACAGCTAAATGCTAAAATATAACAGTATGCTAAAGGCGTGCTTTCTGCTGATCAGTTTTCCTGCTTTTTCTTTATGATTAAAGGAATCTTCATGAGCTGTAATTAATCTCAGGAGGTTTATTTTGTGACCACTGGGAATAAAAGTCATTGTTGCATTTCCTCCCATATGAGAGATATGTTTTGTTTTCCCTCTTGATCGGAGGAACCGGTTCTTCTCTGGAACTCACCAAGGTACGACTGTGGTCGGTTCATCCGTCACCGTTAGCACAGCAGGACACATTTGGAGGTCAGCGAGGGGTAAAGTCCTTACCCTGGCGTTGATTCCTGGAGACACTCGGCGTGTCCCTCTGACAGAAGCCACAGCAATCCATTACCCACACACCCGCTACCCCCTTTGTTCTAAAATGTCTTTGCAAAATACCAATTTACTCTTTGCCTGCTATCAGCTGTCATTGTATAATTATTTAGGGTTGACATGAAGCACTCAACTTCCATTAGCAGGTTTCACTTTTGACAGGTTAAGATCCGTCAGATAAAATAATGGAATTTAGCAACGTGATTGTCAGACTCTACGACCCCTCAGCCTCTCATTAAGCTTCACTCTTTGCACCTGATCTGAAATCCTTAATATTTTTTCCTGCTTCAATGAAATGAGTTCAGCTTTAGTCAAGCTTCACTTCCACCTCATATCAACATCATTCGTCATTTCTCTTTTTTTCATTTTTTTAACGTTTCGCTCAATAATAATAAATTAAAAGTGTTTTTCTTTTCTTTTTTCCCCCCGTTTCTGTTCCCTCGCAAACTTTTCGGAGAAATTATAGGTTTCTACGCTTGACGGGACAAAGCAGGACAAATAAATCAATACAAGGCAAATGAAAGCAAATTGAATCTATTAAAGCAAAATTACAGGGAGAAAAGAAAGGAACGCGGTGGAACCCGGAGTCATGGCTGTGGACAATTAATGACAGCGGGAGCAAAAAAGCGCTGGCTCATTAAGCCGGGCTGGGTCGGGCCCAGGCCCCCACGACCAGAACAAACCAGTCCGAGCTACGGCCAACCTCAGGAAGACTTTTCCTCGCCTACCTGAACCCTTCCCTCCCATACCTGAGGAATGCCAAGCAGTGGGGTGCAACGGGGGACCTTCAGATCAATGTGAGCCAGAGAACGGGGGGGGTTCTCCCAGGCAGAAATGAGTAATTAGCACTAATTAGTGGCAGTGATTAACCACACAGGGGAACGTGGGGGCCGGAAGGGAGTAGATTAATAGAGCTGGCCCTCCTAACCCAAAGAGGCTCCACTGCATCTTAAGCAGGGGCATTGTTGGGTGGGGGGGGGCAGTGGGCTGTGGCTGCCAGCCAGATGCTAAAATGGCCATAAATAAAAAGGTGGAGCATGTGTTGAGAATCCCTTAAAGACATTTGGACAAAGAGACTGAAAACTGCAGCTACAACCCCCCCCCCCTGGAGGCAGGGTCGTTCAAACGGGGGGTGTTGGGACAGACTTGAAGCCTTGAGGAATTTCAAGGAGGTAAATTGACCAATTCGTAGCTGCTAATTGGACCGAGAATCGATCCGCTTACTCAATAGGTAAGGGCTGTTCTGTGTCTTATTTGTTTGCACCCGTCCCAAATTAAACTCCCAACAGAGACCAAAATCAGGACAGCAGAGTGAGACTGAACAGGACGAAGGGATCCTCAAACTTCCAGCATTATCTTGATGCTTTTAATAAATAAATAAATAAATCCCACAAGTGATGCTATCCAACTTATTCCTGTTAGATTTATACCAAAGTAAATGTGCATAGGTGCCTGAATTTGTAAGTCAATAAACTACAAAATCAGACTCAAAATCAGACTCAAACTCACTCCGCAGTGAGTGAGTCTATATAAGACTCAAACTCACTGCGGATCGAGACATTTGAATTGAGAAAGCTTCCTGGAGAGGTGGCGAAACGTCTTCAATCTTGAAAACCAAGTCCAGTGGATATTTTTTGAATTTTTACGGAAAATATCTTGAAAACCAAGTCCAGTGGATATTTTTTGAATTTTTACGGAATGACTTTT
>NW_015150700.1:134902-136783 GCF_000732505.1 Cyprinodon variegatus
CAAACTAAACTGAAATAAAATTTAAAAATTAGTTAACTTTTTTTTTTCCCCCCACTGGCCCTAATCCTCTTCCGTAGATTTCTCATCTAGAACAAAATATTTTATACAGAGATGCTCAAAAGTTTTATCAAATCCAGTCAAAACTTCCAAGAGTGCATCTCAAAACTTAAAATGAAACTTCTTATTGCAGGCATGGATGAAGAGATGCTGAGTTTGGAAGTAGAAAATAAACTTAATATGATCGTAGTTATCCCCTTTACAAAAATCCTCAACAAAAAGAAAATATTAGGGCAGAAACTGCAGATATGCTGATGCTCCAAATCCGCAACCCCTGATCAAAGCTTTTAGATGCTTAAAAGATGTTGGTGGTAATGCACATAAATGCACATAAAGTTGAATGCATGTCACATTGTAACAAAAAGATCATGGAAACAGCTCAAAGATACTTTTAGAAAGAAAAAAACAATGAACTAAAGGAAGATTTCCCTACTGCGGTAAAACCAAAAACTACTGAGCATGCAAAGCCTTAAAATAAGAAGATGAATGGAGTAATGCTTGGTTGGATAGGCAAAGTAAAATGGATGGAAAACAATCGAAAAAAAGGTGGACTGATGGACGGATGTAATTAAACACAAAGGGGAAGAAGGTGGATGGTTGCGCAGAGGTATGGACACATGGTCAATGGACGATTGAAGGACACATAATGGGCAGTTAGGACAAACAATCACCTCAATGTCAATATTGTGAGTTTTTTCAACCTATATTGGGATTTTATTTTGCTTTTTTTCTCTGGGCAACGAAACATCTACATGTTTGTGGTTAGTGCAGTTTTGTTTTCATGACCTTTAAAAGGTTTTACTCTTACTGTTTGGTAAAGTGGTTACTTTTACTCTCATGCATTCATCTAAAGCGCTAGCTGAAACTGTTTTCTCTGCTATGCGGCAACAAACCCGTATTAAACTGCAATAGCGCCTGTTAGGTTTATTCAATGATGATTATAACATTAATGTGTGTTTATGAAACATTTGTGCGAGGGGATGTTCCACTCCTGTGTCATGATTCAGTCAGGAGACCATCCTGCCTTGTCGTTCTGATGGAGCATTCTGTCTTCATGAACTGATCAGTTGTTCTGTCAGAACAATACTCTGTTTGTAACCATGCGTCATGTTCTGTTAATAAATGCTCTGCGGAGGAGGTCCGGTGGGAGACAGTGTGTTTGAGTCTGGGGTTCAACTGTCTCTCCTTCCTGCAGAAATTGTATCCATAAATTGTGTATTTCAGTTCTTCTTAAGCAAAAACCTAAATTTTATGAACCCGACAGCGCCACCGAAAGGTCTGGAGAGAAGATGCGTCTTAGTATTCCACGAAATAAAACAATCTGAGAACATTTTACTTAGGAATAAGCACAATAATCCACATGTGCAGTGAGACTTTTGCACATGGAACGACATTTTGTTCTAAAATTCACTATTTAAAGAAGTCCTACTGCACTTACAGCAATTATTGTTAAGTAGAAATCTACTACAATCTGCTATTGCTTAGTATATTAATCTGCAATTTGAGCATTGTGTGTTTTAAAGGAAAACTCCGGTCAGCAAGGAATAATCCATGGATCTTTATCTATACCTAAAACTAATTTGTTTGCAGTGATTTAATGATTTTAGCGTTAATCAGTTAAAAAAATGTAAATAATAACTTTCACGGGTTCGTCAAGTTGAAGACATCGAACTTCTGGCCAGAGAAAAACCCCGTAATATGTAGCCAACATTTGGAAGAAGAATGTTTTCACACCAGATACAGCACTGGGACTTGATCAACAGCCGATACCGCACCGTGACGTCACTAACCAGTAGGTGGCAGTATGTAATTTCATATTTAAAG
>NW_015150700.1:138783-139921 GCF_000732505.1 Cyprinodon variegatus
TGTTAAAAGGGAGTTTTTCCTCTCTACTGTCGCTACAAGCATGCTTAGTGTGAGGGGTTGCATTCGTGTCGATGAGTTGATGCAATCAACTGATTTCTGATTCTTGGATGATCTGGTAAAGTGCCTTTAGATGACATGTTAATTGGCGCCATATAAATAATCTGAATTGAATTCTATGAGAAATAAAAATGTTTCTAAAGCCATTGCCATCCACCGTCAATAAATGCTAAACTTATTCACCTGGAAATAAACCAAAAACTTGTCTAAAGCAGCTGCCCTTCACTTATAAAGATGAGTTTTTAGATAAAAACTATTGTGAAGTCCAGCCGCAGAGCTGTTAAAGTAGGAAGAAAAACATTTAACAATAAAAGCAACACAAGTTTTTTCTATTATTCCCATCCTCAAAGACTTTTTAATTTTTGTGGTCAATCTGTTCAGACTTTTCAAACTTATATGATTCTAAGACTCAAGAGTGACAAAAATACTAGTGAAAGAAAATGTTCCCAGAACACTTGGAAGTCGAACAACCCCAGAGACATTTAAAAGAAGAAGAATCACAGCATTAAAACTCTGTCATCCTGTATTCTATTGCCGTCAACTAAAACGTATAGAAGATGTCTGAAGGTCACAGGATACATCTTCGTACAAGAAGTTTTCTAATGCAGCTTTTCAAACACAACCGTGATGATAGTATTATCTTAGAGTCCAGCAGTTTCCCTGCACAGGGTTTGTGTCTTTGCCTCCTGATGAAGAGAACAAAGGAGCAAAAATCCTCGCCTTAAATCAGAACAGACTTTCAAGGCTCCGCAGGTTCATTTATTTGACATTTAGGGTTTAAAAAAGCACACATTTCCAAATCTAAACCCCTCACCTTTAACGTTGTAATGCGGAGCTTAAAAGTGCTATTTATTGAAGGTCAATACTATGGAGGAAGCAAATTATGGTTTGGCTGTCATGGTAATTTTAGGTCATAAGAGAATAATTTAACAGCTCAAGAAAATATTAAAATATACTTTAAACATGATGTCAGTGATGTGCTGAAACTTGATTTTGAGTATAAAGACTGTACTCCAGGTACTACTACTCATGCCACTATATCTGCCCGGTTTGTCGGAAGCATCTTGCTAACCAGTTAGCA
>NW_015150700.1:140840-143718 GCF_000732505.1 Cyprinodon variegatus
AAAAAAACTCCCACATATTTTAAGACAAATTTCTATTTTTAAATACAAATTTTCTAAATTTTGGGACAATATTGTCTGATAAAGAGTACATCTATATACATGTTTAAACCAGAATGATTTGACATTTAAATAAGACTTCCCTCCGACTTTAATTGATTAATACAGGGTTTAAAAAAGCTGATACAGAAGCAGATTATTTTGAGTTCAACTGCTTCCCCATATGTGTCCTGCACATTTTTGGGGGCAGATATCACCTATTGTTCCTCTAGTTCCATGATGATATAAAAAAAAAATATTCTATAACGATAAAAGATCTTAATTCTCGAATGAATAAAATAAATATTTTATACCAAATAGAAGATGAATGCACTGAGAAATTGCCAAAAGCAAGAAAATCCAAAACAAAACACAATCTGTTTAATGATTCAATCTCTATCAATAAGATTTGAGTAGATTTATTAGTTTCCAATTTCAAATAAGGAATAGTTGTTTTAACCATACATGTAAAACAGTTTTATTGGGCCCCCAGGAGCCCCCCCGGCTCCACTAGAGATCCCATCAAGATTCTGAAGATGGGAAAACATCAATATCATCTGCCTAAATGTGGAAAGAGCTGGTGCTTCGCTAAATTTGCTTCATATTCTTTCTTTGAGTCCTTAATCAGCAAACATTACAGATATCCTTAAAAATACTGCTGTGTGTTTAACAAAATAAGCTTAGAAACAGATAAACAGACTCTATAAATGTTGGGGATCACCTCACTAAGAATTTCCACCTATCTGGTGTCTATACCTGCTTCTCGTTGCAGAGTCTGATCGTTCTAATGTCGACTTCACCATTTCAGCACAGAGACCTTTACTGTATAACCGAAAATTATTGCATTAAAGTTTCAAACTGAAATGTTGAAACTCTTTGCCAAATTCGCCTCTGGGATTTTTTACACTAAAAATGGGACCAATAAATTATATTTTAGAAAGCTTAGACTTTCTAAAGCTTAGCTTTTCAATATTAAAATCTAATAAATAGATTTTAACATTGAACGCTGAAAATTTAAAGGATTTATTTGATATTTTAATATTTTATCATCTTTTTACTTGAAGCTATTATTCACAGGCAGAAAGTGTCACTTTTTCAATGATATCTGTGAGCAAATAAAGTAATGAAGCAAAGGCTTGACTTTGACTGGAGAGCTGAGCATTTGTTATTCATTAGAACCATAAACAGAAACCTCCAGTCAGGATGAACCCAGCATGTAAAACTCATTAGACACTTGAGAACATGAAAGTTCTAGTTTGCAGCCAAGTTGTGCAGCTACTTGATAACCAACTGCCAAACTCTTCTTATTCGAGACCATTCTGTGCCCTCCTGCACCCGATTAGATGTGAAAAACTAGTCCCAGCCTGTCGTCCTTCTGCAAACCAAAAATACCCGACAGGAGCTTCTCTGGCAACGCTGTCAAATTATCCTACAGTTATGTGACCAAACAGGTTTCTGATTAAATCTGCAGGGCAGACAAGTTAGAGAGGAGGCCAGTGGCTTATGTTGGCTGATTTGTCCACCGAGCGGTCAGGGGACCTTTTTTTAAAATCACGTTGGTGTAGAAATAGGAACAGATTCACATACCAGATATCCACATTCATTCTGTTTGCAACTTCTAAAATATGAGTTTTCTCATTAAATGGCTGGAACTACATTTAGAAACAGAAGTGCACAACAAATTAAAAGGTATATTAGGCTGGTATTTAACATATACAATATAAATCAACTTTATTGTCATTACATTGTCACAACACAACAAAATTCACTCTCTGGATTGAACTCATCCCCTTTGGCACCCGGGGAGCAGTGTGGGAGTTAAGGGTCTTTCTCAGGGAGCAAGTGGCAGTCTGTGGGAGTGGGGCTCAAACTGAGAACCTCTGGGATCCGAATAAAACGCCTTAACCATCAGGCCGCCACTCCCCAACATATACAGTTCCTCTTACTTTCTTACCTTCTCACATTTTAACCCATTTTCATAGTTTTTCCCTCATGCACAACAATTGGACGAGTGTATGCACATTGTTGTTGCTGTAGCATTAGCAATATTAGCAGTTTGTAATGGTTTGTTTACCAGAGTTGCCAGATTTCTTACAGTCGTAGCCGCTGAAAATTCCCCCACTTTTCTTGGCCGGGCCCTCATGGTCTCCTTCAATTCCTTTTTGAACATCAATCTTTCTACTAAAATATTCTGTCATGATTTGTGCGCTTTTTGATCTAAAGAGACGTATGGAAGAAAAACAGTCTCATTGGAATGTGCCTTTTTTTTAAACACAATTTTAAACACTGATTTTTTTTTTAGACAATGAATTCCTTACACTCAATTTTTATTTTTATCGGGAAAAAAATTCACCAGTAAAAAATTCAGCTGCAAAAAATTCACTCAATCTACACTCCACAGAGTTGGCTTCTAGCCAATAAAATTAGCTCATTTGGTCACGTGACACAATGGCTGCGCTCAGCGCTGTTCCTGGCTGAATGAGGAATTTTTTTTTGTTAAACAGATAGAATTACATAACGTCAGTTAGCTAATAACAGACATTTATTAAGAGTTTTTCCTCTTATTAGACTGGGTGAAACAACTGTGCCGATCACAGCTAGTACGGCACCCCTGTCTGCCAAGGCTCTTGGTTTGATCCGGAAGAAGCGGCCGGCGGCAAACCAGCTGCTGGCCGAACTAAAGAGGAAAAAAAGTTTGCCGCCGGTTTGCAGCTAAATGTTTTTGCAGCTGAATTCTTTTGCAGCTAAATGCTTTTGCAGCTAAATGCTTTTGCAGCTAAATGCTTTTGCAGCTAAATGCTTTTGCAGCTAAATGCTTTTGCAGCTTAATGCTTTTGCAGCT
>NW_015150700.1:144156-146619 GCF_000732505.1 Cyprinodon variegatus
TCTTTTGCAGCTGAATTCTTTTGCAACTGAATTCTTTTGCAGCTTAATTCTTTTGCAGCTTAATTCTTTTGCAGCTTAATTCTTTTGCAGCTTAATTCTTTTGCAGCTTAATGTTTTTGCAGCTGAATGTTCTTGCAGCTGAATGTTTTTGCAGCTGAATGTTTTTGCAGCTGAATTTTTTCCAGTTAAAAATTGAGTATAAGGAATTCAATGTCTAAAAAAATTCAGTGTTTAAAATTCTTTTAAAAAAAATTCAGTGTTTAATATTCTGTGTTAAATAAAAGGCAGATTCCAATGAGACCGTTTTTCTTCCATAGAGAAGCAGCATCTCCTGGTCAGACCCTGTAATTCAGTGAAAGGGTGGAGACAGAAAAAAAAACATGCAAGATGGGGGTCACTCCAGTGGTAGGAAGTTGGAGGGGATTTTGCTGGGAGTTGCAGGGAAGTTAGCCGCCATTCAGCTGGTGTTTGAATGGAAATGGCCATATTGAATGGCTGCTACTGCACACAATGCCAAAAAAGTTACACAGGCAGAAACCCAAAATGACTGCCTGCAGGTGGGTCTCTGATTATTAGCAAGACCGCCTTTTTGGTGAAACAGACAGGAGTGGTGATAGCAAGATGGGCTAAGTTAGCACGCTTCTACGTATGGTGTTAATCTTTAAGAACTTAAAATCACACTTTATGAAGAGGACACCCCTGTGAGCTTTTCTGTCTTAACCAAACAGCCCCCCCACCAGGTCCCACCCCTTTTTAGAGGCATGTGCGAGTATCTGGTTTTGCAGGGCAACAATGACTTCGACGATTCCCCATTACCAAGCGGTTGACCTGTTAGTCTTCAAATTTGCAATTCCACTGTTATTTTATCTTTTTTTTTTTAAATGACGGTGTCACCAACATCCATCCAGACCATTAGAAAAGAGTTTTTGCTCCTCATACCAGAGAAAACCCCCCCCACAAGAGTGAAAAATTGAAGATTTGTAAAAAAAAAAATAAATAAATAGTATTTAACAGTAAAGAGACTTGCAAAATCTGTTTTTCTTTTTTAAAATAAGTCTTTAAAAGTTGAATTTCTGGGTTGCATGTTTTCTTCAGTTTCCATTTACAAAACATGTTCTTCGCTTGCAACAATAATGGAACAAAATCCACTCCATAGGTCATCCACCTTTAAAAAAAAAAAAAGAAGTCTAAGCCTTTAACTCAGACTTAAAGTTTTTTTCTAAACCTTCCTGCGTTAAGGGAGTTTCACAATGTTCACCATCGAGATTGACAGAATATGTGTTCAGCATGGTTGCAAACACAGGGTAAGGCTGACTGTTCAGCACCAGTGTGAAAAACTGCAAATTCGAAAAAGCAAATTGGCTCACTTTTTTATTTTCCATTTTCTATTTTTACAAAAAAATATTGATTTTTACCAATCTAGAGCTGAAAGGGTTAGACAGCAGCCATCGTATAAACTAAAAATACTTAAAATAAAAAACATTGACAAAGCAAAGGGGATTAAAAGGAGCCTGGCTGCTTGGGAAGAAAACAGTGTTTGGTTTTTAGTCCGTAGCAGATTTAACAGGAAAAGTGATTTTCCTCGTCTCATAATTGTTATTCATCCTTTTACTCCCTGGCATCCGAAAAAATAAACAAGAAACTTTAAAGGGATTTTTTGCTTCAACACACAGTGTAGAGATTCCCACCTAAAAGAAAATAAAGCTTTTTCTTCTTAAGTGAGTCTGAATTTTGTCACTACAGTCAGTTAAACACCGAAGATGCTTATTAACTGTCGGTTCTTCCATTAGAGAATGAGATTAAATGTAGACTCTGAGTTCTGAGCATCACACTCCACCGAAAGCAAATGAAAGCTGAAATTGAAATGTAAAAATCTCAAGCGGAGCCGTGTGCCTGCTGAAGGTGTGTTGTTTTTAATGAAGTGACTCACACGTGCTGGTATCTCCAGCAGGCCTGAAAACAAATGACATGATAACCACATGACGGGACGGGGCTCCGGAGCTCTTTGAGCTTTTGTGACAAAACAAGCGGGACGCTTGATTTTAAACATCAACGACTTTAATTAGTGTCATTCCACAATCGCCAATAATAGTTGTGAACGTGCACACTTGTTCTCTGAGATCTATAACAAAGCGGGAGGGGGGGCTCTTAACAAGATAAGCCCTGAAATCAGCGAGCAAGAAGGAACGGCACCTGAACAAGAGTGCTGATGAAAATGACGGCGGTGTCGACCTGCTTGGAAACAACCGGGGTGTTGTTCACACATCCTGTGGCGAGGCGAAGCTGTCACTCCAACAGCAGAGAAACAGGGATCACCCATCTGAGTGGAAATGATCCGATTGAACCAAAGGATCTATAGCGGAGGTCAATGGAATAGCGTCTGGAATGGGACCCACCTGCTGGCTAATCCAGACCCAACCTGATTTAAGACATCTATAAATTATCACATGTTGTCCGACGGCA
>NW_015150700.1:147851-150808 GCF_000732505.1 Cyprinodon variegatus
CTTCCATATATCTGAACCAGAACTCTTAGAAATATTTAAGGTAAACACCTTTAAAGGGGTCATAGAACCAAATACGGAAACATCCACAAGTTTACGTCAACTCAGGGCTTCGTTTGGATTCGCCTGTTTTATGGTGGAAGTTTAGAATTGAGAGATTTGCAGCGAAAGGAGGTGTTGATGGGTTTGAACTTCTCTGTACGTCCATTTCACCCACTGAACTACCGTTAATTATCTATGACAATGGATGTGCATTACCCCTTTAAAAGTTTTAACGTTTTGAAAGAATGAGTTGCTTGTGTTTATTAAAATAGTTTTATTGTGAGGAAATAATTACTAAAAGAGATTAAAAGGCTTCTTAAAGGCTTACTTTTAAAACAGAGAAATCTTTGGAGAGAATTCAAACTCTCGAAGAGGTAAAAATATATCTGAAACCCACAGAAAATGTTCGATAGTAGTTGGACTTTTTATTGTATTTGCTGACAATAAGAAAAATACAGACCATTACAGGAATCATCCATAAGAGAGATGCTTCACGCCCAACGCTGGAATGACCTTGGTTGAAAACCCACCTCGGAGGACAAAAGGGAATAAATGGAGCGGCATTTATGTGCAGTTTCTCTTAGGTTTGGTTTGGGGAAATAAAGATTGTGTTCCTACATGCCTGAAAGACTGACTGGTTTCAATTCCCTCCATCCGGACAGCCGCACCACTGCAACTGATGGCTGCTTTTAAAAATGAGGCCCATTCGATGTCAGACTGTACGCTTCCCTCTAACACCGATCCTATAAAACCCTCCTTTCAAACACAAAAGATAACATGATGTACTGCATTAGAACAATTACCGCACAAAAGGCCTGAAATGATTTAAACACAACAGAAGTTAAGTCAGTCTGGTTGGTATGAGCACAGTTGGTGGAAGAGATGAAGAAACGTTCAAGAGCAGCCGTGACACTCATTGAATTACAAGTTGACAGCTCTGTGTTAGTGAAGAGATGAAAGCAAAATGAGATTTCCAAAAGTGAATATGGGAAATGATGGTATTGCTTTCTCCACATTGTCAAAGCTGACAGTGCTATTACCATCACCGCAACGTCAGGAGGGGGAATACACTACTTAGTTAGAACGAAACAGACCAGCCGATTTTGAATATTGATTGTGTTTCAGAGGAGAGGAAATATGAGATGAAGGAAATGAAACTGGAATGACAAGGGGAGGGGTGGTGAATACAAAGAACTTGGGTTTTACATTTCAGATTTTAACCTGCTATGCACTAATGAATCAGAAAACTCGTGCAAGTATTGGCCGAAACCACTACAAAAAAACAAATCTCTATGGAGCTAAATCAGTCTATTTTCACAAATACACATGTGTGATTCATACATGCACAGTACAAGTTCCACACACACACAGAATGATTCACGCAAGGATACTAGATTCACACATGCACAGCACATGACTCGCCAAAGTATTTCTGGTCTATAAACAATTATAAATTAAGTACCAGCGGTCTTTCAAGCTCACTGCATGTATGTGGATTTTTGAGACTACCCTGATGTGCCTCAATAAACAAATGCATTTTTTTTTTTAAGCAGTGAGCTTGTGTGTGGAGCTTGCACTGCGGTGTGAATGTTTTTGTGTGTATCGTGTGTAAAATTGAGACTAATTTGGCTCCATAGCTATCTGCCCTAAAATACTGGCCCTCATCTCTACTCAGATTTATTTAAAACGGACTAATGAGGCAGCTTGATTTATGCTTGGTGCGTTTGTGAGGTTTGGCGGCCGGTTGGTTGGCCGGTTTAGCCTTCCCGCCTCTCCGTGTGGCTTCAGCGCCGACAGATTTTCTGCATCTTGCACCTAGAAAAATGTGCAACTATGGGGGCCACACAGTGCCTAATAACATGGTGGACAGGCGTCAGTTTTTATTGGCAAAGACTTACAAATATAAACATTAAGATAGATATAGAGATAGATATAGATAGATGGATAGATCTCACTGTAATCTTGGAATAAATCCAGATTAAAATGGCTCTATTGAATTCTGCCAAAGGGCTTCCAGAATCAGAACCACTATTACTTTATTAATTCCTTGCAGGAATTTTTTTCTGGCAGTGCAATCATTTACAGAAAAGAGAAAAATAACATTTTAAGTACAAGGTATAACAATAAAATAAGATAAGGGTACGAATAAGATAAGGATGACATGTGTGCTACCTAAATAATAAGTAAATAATTAAAAGTTAAGTCACATGTTTCTGAATTCAGACGGTGCTTTAGACCAGGGACTCATCTCATGTTTTCAAAATTCATCACAAACTGCTTGAGTAATCTTTTCTACAATGATAACTGCCGATTAAAGTAAATCATATTCAATAAGATATTTGTGTTTTATAATCATTTATTTAGATAAACATGTTTCTAAACTGTAGGCCTACAAAATAGGTCATGATGAACTGTTCAAAGTCAGCAGCTTTGTGTCAGTCTGTCCAAACTCTATTTGTCCTTTTTCCATCGGTCACTCAGGCATCATTGTTATGTCCTGTGAGGCTGGAGTAGCAGCAAGGGCTGCTGGGTAATGATGGGGAAAACATCAGCATTTTATCCTAGTTTTGTGTTAAAGAGGGTTATTAATGTTGGTAGTCTGTTCATACTAAGCTAACATCATGTTCTGGAGGTTGCAGCTCTAAGTGTGAAGAAAGTTTCACAGTTCAATATAATGGAACAAGCATTTCCTAATTGTTTTTATTTTTTATTTTCCGGCTACTTTATTTCATTTTTCCCCCTTAACGGCAACTTAGAACACAAAGTTGTAAAAGCAATAGCAGTTTATAAATAAATACTAATATAATGCATTTGGTACTAAGAAAAAAAAATGAACAAAACCACAATTATGTCTAGGGTTGGGAATTGAAAAGATTTTCACGATTCCGATTCCCTTTTCGATTCTATGAAACGATTCG
>NW_015150700.1:152321-154665 GCF_000732505.1 Cyprinodon variegatus
AACGGAGAGTCTCCAGACTGATTAGCGAGTGAAACCTTGAAAGCTTGCGAGATCAGGATGGTCTCACGAAGCTATATACCAACAGTTGTAAGGGAAATAATACCAGAACGGTAAGAACTAAAAGGACACTTCAACAACCTCTAATATACTTTTAAGATAGTCTCTGCACATACTGTGACCAGATCAACTGTTTAATTAGGGTTTTAAATCTGAATATTTTGAAATTTTTTTATGTTGTGAACTTAAGATATTCCACAGTTTCACTCCACATCCAGACACATGAAAACTTTTCTGAGTTGTTGGAACTAAATAATAATACAATAAACTCACCACAGCCTCTCAAATTATTAAACTTCTCTTGAACTTCAAATGTGTTATTTTTATTTTTTTATTAAAATTTTCAGGGAGCATTTTCTTAAATCCTTTGTATAGGATAATAGACAAGATCTCCACAAGATCAACATAATGTAAAAAACTCTTGGAAAGAAACGTCCGTACTCCATCAGGCCTTCGGACGGTAATCTATGCAGATCCGATCTTTAAAAGAAAGATGCTTTTTCTTCATAAGCAACTGTTGAAAACTAGTTGCAAATATTTTATTAATAAACACATACCTATTGAAAGATTAAAAATGTTAAGCATTACTAAAAACACTTTTAAGGCTTGGCATTCATTTGCAGAAGAATGCTGCAAAAATATTTAATCAGACCTTTTTTTTTTCCACCGACTGGCAGATTATTTCTCAGCATCTATAAAGCAGCAACCAATCACAGTGGAAAAAACAGCCTAATATAGTAATAAATGGCCCCAGACTAAATTATATCATATACTCCATTCAATTATTTTTTCCATTTTTAAAAAAGGACATTAGAAATGCAAATAAAATTGATAATTTTGCTTTTTCTTTTTTTACTTTTGGTATAAATGCTCCAATATGTATATTTAGCCTTTTTTCATTGCTAAAATGTATGATTTTAAATATCATTTCAGACACAAACGTGATCATTGTGTTTTTAATTTCTAAACATGAAAAAAAAAAAAAAGCAGAGCAAAGCCGTACCTCAGGTAGCTTAATAGAATAATCTTTAGCGGATGCAGGGAAGCCAAAGGCAGCAAATGAGCTTAATGTGCCTTAAAATGGATTAATCTTCTATACCTAAATGAAAACCAAGAGTACTTCATCATTAATGCATGCAAAGAATAGCGAGTAAAAGGAAAACTTATTAAAACTTAGGCTGCAACTTCTATGTGGGAGTCGATACTTTTAAAGTGCAAGAGAAGGAAAAAAAAAATAATAAAAAAATCACTCAAGACAAAAAAAAGACAAGTGACAAAGTAGTCTTATTATTCCAGAACTATGTGGTGATATATTATCTCTTCATTAAACATTAGTGTTGGATCTGCGCTCTAATTAGTTGGCTTACTTGTCTCTTTATGCTGGAAGTTGTGTCACTTTCAGGTGGAGCCGTCAACCAGCGTGAGAGATGGTTGCAGAATGAATTTGTTGGCGCATTCAGTTTGACATTTTTCTCACTCAGGAAGAGGCATGCGCCGCCATCTTCGACATTTAAGACGCCCAAAACGGTTCACATGCTGTAATGCCTGCCATCCTGACAAACATCAGCTCACTCAGCCAATAAAAGGAGCAGGAGGACATCCAGGCTCTCCTGTCGGCTGTCTGACAAATCAGCAAATTGAGCCTTCGCTGCTATGACTTCAGAACTCCAAGAAAACAAGGAGGCTGGGAGGGATTATCCCGGTTCAGTTGAGCAGGTCAGTCCATCTCCCTGAAACTGGTTTTGGGTGGTTCTGAACATTTATGGCTGAAGAACTAAAGAAACTTTCACATTATACAGCAGCAGCCATTCAATATTTCCCCACTTTCCTTGATGGGACCTTGGCTGGTCCCCTTAAAATTCCTTTTAAACAATCTTTGTACTAAAATATTCTGTCTGTCATGATTTGTGGACACTAAGATCTAAAGGGAATAGGGGTGGAACGGTTCACAAAATCCACGGTTCGGTTCGGTTCACGGTTTCATGGTCACGGTTTTTGGTTCGGTATATGTTTATTGTTACACCGAAAAATAAAAAAAATTTATAAAAATACAAATTTATGAAATAAATGAAAAAATCCAAAAAAACCTAATTAATTGTAATTATTTTTAATGATCCGCAGAAACCATGGATCATGTAAATATTGTGACAAATGTGGGTATAGTTTTTGTTTTGTCCGCTACCAATGCGTACCTCACTCTAACCCTAACTGATCGACACCTTAGCCCTAAACCTAACCATCAGCAAAATAGCATGTGAGGACCGCCAAAATGTTCTCACTTTGAAAC
>NW_015150700.1:155789-156924 GCF_000732505.1 Cyprinodon variegatus
AGACCCTGTAATTCAGTGAAAGGGTGGAGACAGAGTAAAAAAAAAATATGTTGGGCTCATGGAGGGGATTTTGCTGGGAGTTGCAGGGAAGAGGGCTGCCATTCGGCTGGCGTTTGATTGGGAAGGGACATTTTAAATGGCTGCTGCTGTAACTACCTGTTGCTTTTTGGGTTTTGCAGAGTATGCTCGACCACACAGACGCAGGGTCGGGAGCGCGTGGCGCGGATTCAGGGTCAGGATCTGAATCCTTCTGAAGACCAGAGCCGTTTATTACAGAGGAGGATTAGGGCCACTGGAAAAAAAATTAAAAGGTGAACAGATTTTCTATTTCATTTGAGTTTGTTAAAGGAAAAAAACTCTCGGAAATCTGTGATCAAAGTCAGAATTCCAAGATTAAAAGTCAGAATTATGAGATCAAAGTGAGATTTCTGCCTTTTCCCCCCTAATAAACTCAAGTAAAATAATAAAAATCAGTTAAAATGATTGAATGAAAATTATGCAGCTTTGCGTTGTTGTGGGAATGTGGAATTCATTTTTAAGAGACACATTTTAGTCCAAATTAAACTAATTAATTTAGCTAAAAGCAAACCTTTTAGAGTCACACCAATTATAAATTTATATTCTTTCGTCACAAAAGCCAATTCTTTGCTCTTCTGTCTGTTATAATTCATCATAAAGGCTAAGGCAAACTAATTAAAACTTAATGTAATAAATTGTACAATATTAAATTTATTCTTTTCTTCAAGGATTATAGATTATTGCATTTGTGGTAAAGCAAATATTTAGATAGGCCTTCTCTCAACTATGAAACCCTAAACATTTTTAAAATATGAATGTAGAAAAATAAATTTCCAGCGATTTAAAGGCAAAACATTGGCAAAATTTAATTTCTGTACAAGAGATTATTCCTTTTTTGTATGGGGATTGTAACTGTAGAAATGTTCTTATAGTCCTTTTTACATGCATCAGGCATTATTTTGGCATATTTGTTTAAATTGGTGCTCTAGAGTTTAAAATCCTCTGTTTGACACGGTTCTGGAGTTTATAAGGGTTTCCTGCATCTGAGCTTTGCTGGGATGTGACCAAGAGAGAAAGAACGGCAGCTCAACTCTGGGTGACAGTTTGCATTACGACC
>NW_015150700.1:158533-160716 GCF_000732505.1 Cyprinodon variegatus
AAAACACTGATCATTTATTGAACAGGATGGAATCATTTCAGATTTAGAGAAGTTCCAGCCTGTTCTGTGCACCCAGAACTAGAACCAACCATGGAGAAGCAGCATTTAGTTCCTCTGCTCCACTGATCTGGAACAAAACTCCCAGAAGACTGGAAAAGTGCTGAGTTCTTTGAAGTCAAAGTTTAAAAGCTTTTAGTTTAGAGCTGACCTATTAAAGATAAACTGTTAACTGATGTTTTATCAGATTATGTGCTCCAGTTGTTTTATTTGCTTTACTATCCGCTTTTATCATAGTTTCCTTTACCTGCTTTAACTTTCCTTCCATTTTCCTTCTTTAATTCATGTAAAGCACTTTGAATTGTCTCTGCAATCAACTTGCATTTCACCATAAATCCCCAACAGCAGCTTAAGACAATCCCAGTCAAACTGCAGACACTCGTTTGATTAGGTACGACATGCAGCTGCGGGTTTTGAAGGTGATGTTTGGCGGTTAAGATCCAAATCCGGGTTTTGGCACCTTCAAACATGCACATTTAGGCTGCCAGCTTCTTATTTATCCCCAAGTCATATTAATATATGCGACTGTTAGTGTGCTGGAAATGATCCATCGAGCTGTAATAATTAAACTCCCTGATAAAGATCTGCCACGGCTGTTGAATCATCAAGCAAAACCAGCGATCGGCTAAATGTCAAAACAGACATTTGTGTCTTTGGACTCCAGGTCCATAACGGCTTATCTCACAAGTATTCGGGTCAAGGCGGGTGCAGGCTGCAGAGGTATGCGCTTCTTTACTCGCCGCGAGGACGTAAACAGTCAAATTGCCAACATTAGCACAAGAAATATCTGCAACAAATTGCTCCTGGCAAGCAGCTCAGCCCATTATCTGATCAGATTTGACCACACATTTTTCACTCCATGCAGCTGACAAAAACAGCACAAGTGGGTAATGTGCCAGGCACGCTGACCTCGGGCTGTCAGACCGAGGAGAGAGGTTTCCAGCACTCGGCGGCTCCTCTGTCCTCCCACTCTGGAGTTCTTAAGTCAGGTTCACAGTGGAGACTTCATGAATAAGCCCTAATGTGACAGAGAAATTGGGGATTGCTTTCTGCGTCTGGCTCCGCCGGCAGTGTGATGATATCGACGACTAGATGGCGCGAACGCAGAGACTCCAAAGAGCGGATTAGAGAGGGGAGATAAGGCTATCCACTGTAATTAAGCCCTATCTCTGTACAGCCACTGAAGAAAATAAATCACCCTTCAGAGCTTGCCAGTGTTGAAATGCATGAACAATTATTCAGTAATTAATCGTTATACATACAGGCTCCAAACACTAATAGGACATATTTTAACTACAGCATTATAGCACTGCTAAATTAAATTAAATCTGAATGCATTTAAGATCAATGTAATAGATCACCTATTTAACCCTTTTTTAATCACTCCAATGTAATTGCATTAGCTCCGTTATCAAGCATTTTATGATGCCCCCCCCCCCAATATTAATTTCCATCTGCAGACATGTATAATTGAAAATGGAGATACACAGGGTGTGGCAGCAGGCAAACACGTGGGACGAGAAGTCTGATTCTGCCCCTTCAATAATCCCAACATTATTTATACCAACTTGGACGCATTTAGTCATTTCACCAACGCTAGTTCAAGTTGAGGTCAGAAGTTTACATACGGCAAACGTGTAGAGATAACAGAGATGGAATCAAGGACGGTTCTTCTGAGGCTAAGACCATGGTCACTAGAAAAAATCAAAATCTACATGTCATTTTTTCTTAAAATAAGTGCATTTTTTCTTGAATTTAGGGGGCAAGTGAGACACTACACATTTAAAATAAGAAAAAAAAAAATTCATTGTCTTATTTCAAGTGCATAATATCTAATTATCTTATTTTAAGAGTACATATCCTCATCCCATTGGCAATTAATCTTATTTACCTACTCAAATTAAGGGTAAATACGTTTAAGTTAAGACATTTTGACTTATTTCTAGATGGTTTTTGCAGTGTTTTTGCAGAGTACACTACAAAAATGATCTCAAAATTAGTAAAAATGTCTTAAATTAAGGGTATTTACCCGTAATTTGAGCAGGTAAATAAGATGATTTGCCAATGGAATGAGTATTTTTACTCTTAAAATAAGGTATCTTGATGAAATGCTCTTGGAATAAGAC
>NW_015150700.1:161790-165158 GCF_000732505.1 Cyprinodon variegatus
AAATGACTTATATAGATTTCTTTTTTTTTTTTTTACAGGGTAAAGTATTTAATGTTGGAGAAATTTGGGGACTTCTTTTGTCTTAAAACACAAAAATATGATTTACAGCACAAAATGCATTAAAAAATGAAATCTAAAATTACTTCTTGGTATTATAGGTTATTTAGTGATTCCAAAAAAGTAAAAAAAAAAACAATTCATTAGACTTTTTGTTTCCAAGTTTGGAGACGTTTCGCTTCCCATCCAGGAAGCTTTTTCAATTCAAAATGTCTAAAATAACGCTGAGTTCGAGGCTTTATAAAGTAGCCCAACAAAGCCTTGCTTTTTTTTTTTTTATAAAACAGGCAAATTCAAATAGACAATTGATAGAATTGGGGGTCGTTTGGCTTCTTTTGTTAGCCAGTAATGCCCCATACATGCCTATGTCTCTGGAAGGGGGGTCGTTAAAGGGAATTGTTGGCCTGGCTAATTAGGCGAGGTCTTCCGTTCACCAGTAAAGAGGCTTAGGTTCCGATGATAGCGGGAAGGGATCAACTCAACTGCTGCAGTGTAGGTTTTTGAAATCTGAGTCCAGGTAACGGCACCTTTGCAGGTAGAGTTCTGCTTGAAAGTTTCAAAATAAAAGCAGTCCCTGCACTAGAAAAAATGGAAATAAATAAGTGCATTTGTTCTTGGATTGAGGAGGTAAAAGAGACATTTTGCCAATGGAACAAAACAATTTACATTTAAAATAAGAAAACTCAATTGCATTGTCTTATTTCAGGTGCATTTTATCTAAATATATTCTTTTAAGAGTAAAAACACTCATTTTATTGGCAAAGCATTTAATTTACCCACTCAAATTAAGAGTAAATACACTTAATTTAAGAATTTTTTTTACTTATTTCTGGATCATTTTTAGAGTGTGAAGTTCAAGACTTTGTTGCTGATACCCGTTTATCTCAACTCTGTTTTAGATTTATATTCTAAATGAAATAAGAGCCATTAAAAATTAAGAGCTACCCTTTGAAATGTGAATTTGGTGAATGGTTCCCCAATATTACTCCCCTCTATTTTACCTCATATTTTCAAAAGGGGATCCATTCGATTAGTTTTCTATTCTGCTGCATTAAACTTTTCTGGGGGAGTGGGAAAGAAAGAAATTTGACAGTTTAAAAATATCAAAGAATTACAAGACAATTATTAGGTATTAAATTCAATAATTTTGGTCCTAATGACAAACAGACCAACTTTAGAAATTGAACGTAAAATGATGCAGGTTTACAGGCGATCTAGAAGTCATGGATTTCATAAGAAAACGTTTATTTAGGATAAACCAACACTTTACTTCGATTTGCCATCAAAGGCTTGGAGGGAAAATAATTATCAGTGAGCTAGTAGCTACTTTCACTTGTATTAAAGTCAAATTTGTATTTTCAAATATATTCAGGGATGTTTAAAAGCAGCTAATTATAAACTAACTCGGATATGAAACTCTTCTCTATGAATAAAAGCAATTTTTTTTTATACAAAAGTAAAAAGTATTTAAAACTTTTAATGTTCAAAGAAACTAAACTTCTGCTGCTCCGTGACCATGGACCCTTACCGGTCACAATCTAATTATAAGGCAACTTTAAGAAGGTGCCAAACTAATTAGATTTAGTTTTACTTACCTGGAAGAACAAGCAGGTAAGGTATTTTTTTTTTACCTTTTAGTTTCACACTTCTTCCAGTTTTTCCTCCATCTGTCCACATTTTAACAGTTTTGTTCCAACGGCCGTTTGATCATTTTAGTGTATTTTGTGAATTCAGATCTTTATCTCTTAATGAGGCTTTCACAGAACAATATGTCCTGACTTTAAATATACGCTGAACTAAATTAGGAGCATGTATGCATGTGTAGCTATAGGAACATGAGCTATTTTCAGCTTTGTCACATGTATAACCATAAACTGTTCCAGCTGAAACATTTAGACGTGTTTAAAACAAATATAGAAGCTTTATTTTTCTTCTTTTTCACAGAAACTAAGCAGAGATTTTAGGTGTAATGCAGTGCTGAAATTTAAAGAATTCTCACATTATTTTAGTTAATACGAATATATTCGGTGAAAATTTTTTTCACCTTTGACAGTGAGAAGACTATTTAAAGGTAAAAGAATATCTCAGGAGCTCGTGTCTGGAGAAAAAAACAACCAAATGTCCAAGTTTAGGGTCTAATCTGTAGATTCAGATTCATTTTGAAATAGGAAAAAATTAAGTAGAGTGATCTGATTTTATTTCAGATTATTCTTAATAAAAATGCGGTTTAATGCAGAAGAAATTGTATTTTTTGTAACTGTGAAAGTAAAATATAAATATTGCCTCTTATGCATTAAAACATAAAAGTTCCCTGTTTGTATGATAATTAGAGCTGCTCGACGTATTGAATCATCTTATTTCAATATGAATGTATGCATCACAACAATTAAAAAAGGATTGTTGGATGCTTTATTTTGGAGAATTATAATCTGACATTCATATGGACTCCAGCTTTAACCAACACTGGAAAAAATCTAAATCTTGATAAGTCATTTTTTCTTAAATTAAGTGCATTTGTTCTTGTATTGAGGAGGTAAAAGAGACATTTTGCCAATAGAACAAGAAAATTTACATTTAAAATACAAAAAATACAATTGCATTGTCTTATTTGTAGTGCATATTATCAAATTAACTTATTTAAAGAGTAAAAATACTCATTCCACTGGCAAAATGTCTCATTTACCTACTCAAAATAGTAAATACACTTAATTTAAAAATGTTTTACTTATTTCTAGATTGTTTTTCCAGTGAAACCAGATGTATAAAGATCAGAAATAAGCAAAAATTTCTTAAAATATGTCTATTTCCCCTTAGATTTAATAGGTCTATAAGATGATTTGCAAATGGAGTTAGTATTTTTAGTCTTAAGATAAGATAATTAGATATGACGCACTTGAAATAAAACAATGCAATTGTTTTTTCTTATTTTAAATGTAAATTGTCCTGTTCCATTGGCAAAGTATGTCACTTGCCTCCTTAATTCAAGAGATAAATGCCCTTATTATAAGAAAAAAAGTACTTATCTAGAAGTATGATATCATACTCTTAAATTATTTATATTTAAAATGACTCTCCTGACATTCCTAAAACTGCAAATCGGCTTTCGTTTACCAATATAGCAAGTATTATTACTTTTTAAGATATCTTCAAAAACAAAATTATGTCTATTCCTATCTGCCACAGTTTCAGAAAACCAAACTTGATCAACATTTTAGTTTTATTATAGTTTAGCTGGTTGCAAGGATTTTACAGAAATAGAAAATTACGCCATATGCAAACTGTCACAATAATGTGCATGACAAGCAGGGGCG
>NW_015150700.1:166711-173450 GCF_000732505.1 Cyprinodon variegatus
GCATGAGTTTTAAAATATCGGCATATCGGATATCGGCCAAAATCCCAATATCGTGCATCCCTACTATTTTTCGTACAAAACTAAAGGGATAAACACAAATCTGACATCCTTCACATGCGTATTTACTGTAAATATATATACATTTTCTATGGTGACTTGATCATTCTTTAGTGCTTTCAATAAAAATGTGAACTTTGAAACAAAACAATGTTGTATAAATGTATAAAGATCAGAAAGTGGTGTGAATTCAGCAAAGGGACAAAAGGCAGGAAAGTGTGGGTTCATTACAATCTCATTTAATGCAGTTTTCAGCATTTTTTGTTGCTTTTTTCTGCACTGGTGAAGAGTTAAAAATGTCTTCATTTAAGTAACAGACTAGAAAAATCTATTTTTGTTTAATGTATTTTGCTGATAGAGGGAGGAAAAAAAAAAAAAGTACATTCCCTGCCATGTTTAGTGCATCTCCCTTTAGCAGTTGCTTCATGACAAAGCTCTTTCCGTTCCACACTAAGCAGTCGATACTTAAAGGATAAAAAGAAAGGACGTTAACTTTGAAGTGACGTGACATTTCCGCATCAACGGAAAGGAAAACACTGCAGTAGCCATCATCGGTTGATGTGAAACCGAGCGGTGAGACGGCGTTTGATGTGATGCTCAGGGATTCAGTTCAGCTGAAGGTATTAGTCCATCCTTTTACACCTGCTTCCTTCACTACGTCTTCATCACTCCTTCAGATCTTCATTAATATTAAAGTTTTTTTTTTTTTAAGTTTAATTCCTGCAGTAAAGTTTAGCTCAGTCAAAGTTCACATGTATTCTGCAGAACATGATCAGGTAACATAGCAGTTTCTTTGCAAACAAATCACAAACCCTGTTTAGACAGATGTTAACAGCTGAATCCATTACATAGAAACAAAAGCAATTTGCTTCTTTAGAAGTATTAATTCAAACTAAACTTTATGAAATGTGCAGTAGTGGCCATTCAAAATTTCCTGGTCCCCTACAGCTGTTTCAAACATCAATCTTTGCACCAAAATATTCTGTCATGATTTGTGGACATTAAGATCTAAAGAGAAGTGTCATCTCCTGGTCAGACCCTGTAATTCAGTGAAAGGGTGGAGTCAGAGTAAAAAAATGTGCAAGTGGCTGGAAGTTAGAGGGGATTTCACTTGGAGTTGCAGGGAAGTTGGCTGCCATTCGGCTGGCGTTTGCTACTGTACAAAAAATTAGCTGAAGTAATCACAGAGGTTAAAATTAAGGCTTCGTGCCTTTAGAATATAATTTAGAATTGAAAACACAAACGTGAAGGTAGAAACTCGTTATAATGTACCAAACTAGGAACATGGTTGGATTAAAAACTTTAAAAAGCAGCTGCTTCCTGTTGTGTTCATCTAGAAGCTAATGTTACATCAGTTTGCTGAGGAAGTCAAATTAGCTAATGAGACAATTAGCTATAATGACTTGTGGGAAAAATGTGCATTAAAGCACTGATTATTGTACCTTATGCATGCATATATTAGACTGAATAAAGGCTAAACTCTGTGAATGTTAATATGTTAAAATGTTAGGATATGTAGGGTCCTATGATTTCTGTGATGCGGATAACCTAGCCAGAATCGCTAAATTTAGCAAATGAAGCTAAATCTAGTATTGAATGCTAAATCTAATGGAAGTCTCTCATTTGAGTTAGACTTTATGGTTTGTGAGGCATTTTCTTCACCAGCAGAGTGAAAAGAGATTTCTGACATTTGAAAAAGGAATGGCGACATACGCTGGTAAAAGTTGAAGCTGGCATGCTAGCTCAAGCTAGAAGAAAATAGACAACAGATCTCAAACATCACATCATGCGCTCTGCTAATGTTAAGTGGTAATTAGGAATTTAAGGAAACAAAATACATAGTTTTTTTTATACAGTTGGCTGTTAGGTTGGTAGAAAATGATATTTAGGCTGTTCTACTTGTCTTTGATTGTGTGAAAAAAACGTAAACTCAACGGAATATGATTGAGATAATGCTAGATAAAAAAAAAAAACTTTTTTAATAGCTAACAGAACTATAATAGAGTGTACAGTCTAATATAGAATTGTACAGTAGCAGCCATTCAAAATTTCCCCACTTTACTTAACGGGTCATTGGCTGGTCCCCTATAATTCCTTTTTAAACATTGATATTTGTACTAAAATATTCTGTCATGATTTTTGGACATTAAGATCTAAAGCGAAGCGCCATCTCCTGGTCAGATCCTGTAATTCAGTGAAAGGGTGGAGCCAGAGTAAAAAATATGCATGCCTGGAAGTAGCTGGAAGTTGGAGGGGATTTTGCTGGGAGTTGCAGGGAAGTGGGCTGCCATTCGGCTGGCGTTTGACTGGGAAGGACCATTTTGAATGTCTGCTACTGTACTTTACATAATGATTGGGTATTTTGTGAAATAATTAAAAGTATGCGGTCTGGCACAGGTCTGCCTGTATTTCGAATTGGCTGAACTATTGGAGGCCCTCGCAACCTAACTTGATTGGTGCAAATCTCCATTCCTTTGTCCACCGCAGACTCCTGTATCTGCCGGTCCAGATTACATGGCAGGCTCTTTTTTACAGAAACAAGAAAAAGTAGGTCAGCAATAGAGAAGAGGTATACAGAAACCCTAGAGTCCTCTAAATAATGTAAAAAGGGAACTTGGCAGTAAAATACCCAAGGAATTTATGGATCTGGAGTGCAACTTTTCTGCAGGTTTATTCTGTGCACAATCGACTGAACGCATAGGAATACATGTGACGGAGTTACATCAGACCCGGGAGAAAAAGCTAGCCAGCGGGAGCCAGACACAGATGCAAACTCCTCACCGTTCAACTACATCAGGATAACTGAGACAATTTATTTTTTACACTGGTTTTGTACTTTAAAAGAAGTATTCTTCTGTATACTGTACCTCCTTAAGTTTGGGATGGGTTAAATGCAGAGAGTTCATTTTGTTGCTTTGTACTTGTGACAGTATGACAATAAAAAAAAAGGTGGGGAGAAAAAAAAAAGTTTGTTCACACTTGCCTGTTGAATGGGATCTAAGTTCATTTTTACTTCCATCTTTCAGTTTGTAGTTTTTGTTTCTTTAGGAGATATTTTTATGTTAGAGGTTGTATATGTCACACATAAGTACAGTATGTTTATTTTTTGAAAAAAGGATGGGAAAATATTGCCAATAAAAGCGTAAAATAACGGTCATTAAAACTTTTATGGATACAGTATTTATTAAATATTTTGCAGTGTATTTATAACTACATTCTTTTCCGATTAATAAATACAGTCAGAGAGAAAAATGTGCATTAAAGAATAATGAAAAAAATGGATTTTAAAAAAGATAAAAATGGAAATAGTGGAATTTGTTGTAACTCCATTAGGAACAAGCAATGTTAAAATTCTTTTATCTGATTGGTTATTGATTGATAAAATTACTTAACCAAACAATATTTTTTTACCTCCTTGTTACTGTATGGTGAATTGGTTTGAGGACATTCAAAGTGTCCTCAGTTATAAATAAAAACTGTCTCTCAACATAAAGTCTTTCTGGATTCAAAAGCCACATGTGGACCATCACAATCTTTCAAACTTCTGCAGATGTGCAGATCTAGTCTTTCAGCCTTGAAGTCCTTTTTCCAGTACCTTGTCCTAAAGTTTCCAGGAAAAGTCTTAAAAGGCATTGAATTCTTCAAAATAAAACTAAGGCCTTAATTGGTATTAAAATGTCTTAAATTAGTCTTTCGTAGTTTTTTTTTAAAACATCATGAATAGGAATATTTTTATCACGATTTATTTTTGTAATCTAAATAAAACATTAAAATTGAAAACATTTTTTTTAAATAAAAAAATAAAATAAATAATGGCTCGCCATTATTGGTTCCGTCCCGATAGCGGAACCAATAAAAGCGTTGTTGCGGCCGGAACATTTGGGAGATGCACCATTAACTTTTTGTCTGGAAAAAATGAGCAAGTGTTAATTTAACCAAAATTGTCTCCAGCCAAGAGTTTTCTCCATGGCTAAAACCAGGGAACATACATGAGGCTCAGTGGATTTAGTGCAAGAAGTCATTCAAGCTCAGAACGATGGGAATTAAGGCAGTGGAGTCGCATGTGAAGCACGAAACACAAAGCGTCAAAATCGAGTTACAGAGAAACAGCCGGTATTTCTCAGTTTAGTTCCACCCTTGTCTCTGCAACGCCTCCACTTATCACCAAATCAAACATACTAAGAAAACCATACAAAGAAAAATAGCTGCAAAAAAGACTTAGCACTGGTTATGTTGGGGCTTTAAAACTGATTTGTTTTGTTCCCTGCTAAAAAAAAGTTTGTGAATTCAGTTAAATAATTGTTATAATATATCTGTCATTTGTGTGTTTTTAGCTTTCTTCCTGAATGGGAAGCTTTTCAACATTTGAAACATTAGTGCAGTGGTTTATGTCAAAATAAACCTTTGGGTTAAGTTGTCGCAAGCAGGTTTTTCTTGAATTTGGTCTTAAATTTCTATTTCAAGTGGCATTAAAAAGTCTTGAATTTAACTTGCCTCATGCTGTAGGAACCCTGATGTGACGGTGGAATCAACATGTTTGCCGCCTGTTTCGACCGTATTGCTGCAGCATAAATCCAGTTCCCGGATTCTCAGAAAGTCACATATTTACTCTCCATTTGACTTTAACTGCAAACACTCTTTGTTACAAGTTGGACAGAAAAATCTTTTGAAGGTCAGCATGTTACATCGAACTGATCCAGGAGAGAAAAAGCAAACTGAACTATTCAACAATCTGCTGGCCTTGATTACATTCTCCAACAGCTCAAACACCAATCCCCAACTTTTTCCTTTTTTTTTTTTGTTTTCACCTTCTTTCCACCTTTCCCCGAGGCAGTTGCTGAGTTTGGTAGAAAGAAGGACAGACAAGCATTTTGCCAGGAGCACAGAATCGCTAGATTTAAGTCTGTTACTGCTCGACTCCTCTGGAGAATGACGATCACAAGGAAACAAAGACGGCGTGATGGTTTGACTGACAGCCTTTTATGTCTGTTCACTACAAGGTCAGATGTAGCCCAAATAGAAAATGGATGCGAGTGATCCTGAGTTTCTTCAAAGGATGTCCTTCGTTTGGCTTGAATGTTGTATGTTTTGTTAAAATGGAGGGTGCGACTTATGAGTGACAGCACTGAGAACCAATCTTAAGCGCGGGCATCAAAAGAAGAAGCCAAACAGCATCACAGTCAAATGATCTAAATATAATTCGGTGACTGCAACCGTGTCAACTTCAACCTTGTCTCATAAATGTCATAAGGAGGGAATGTTCCGAGGTTAATTTCGTCATATTATCAAGAGAATAAGGCAATTACTAACAAATGACAAAAAAGGGCAATCGAGAAGCAATTCTGAGGATAACTGACCGCGATACGTCCTCTCGGCAGGTGGCTATTCATAATACAGCAGGTGATTCATATGAATTATTTCCTACCTGTCATTCACTTTGCTCTGCAGCCGAAGTAATTGTAGTCCTGGAGATCTCACTTTGGCACCTACAGCGGGAGTCTTGGCTGACCTTCCTGGGTGATTCTTTCCAAGCAATTATCTGCAGACATATTTTGAGGGAGGGGGGGGGAGAAAAAGCGTAAATATTCAATAAAGGATCCGGCAACCAAGTTTTCTTCAATACAAGAGGCTTGTAAAAGCAACAGGAAGGCAGATACAGGCGAGGTTTGGAGTATTAAGGGAAAACGGGGGGTTTAAATCCCCCATGTAAACACAACAGGTCATGAAGGCGGTGGATGTTGATGTGTTCCATTTTCCCAGCGATGATAAATTATGCAGCATATTTATAAGTATGGAAGAATTTAAAACTGACATTACCAATTGGAGAAACTGCCATTAACCAGCAGTCAGTCAATCTGAGCACACATCGAAACTCAAGGCGCAAATGATCTATATTCCTGCCGAAGGTCAAGTAGCAACAAACTGTTGTGTAAATATTGTGACAAATGTGGGTATACTTTTTGTTTTTGTTTTTAAATTACAGTTTGTCCGCTACCAATGCGTACCTCACTCTAACCCTAACTGATTGACACCTTAGCCCTAAACCTAACCATTAGCAAAATAGCATGTGAGGACTGCCAAAATGTTCTCACTTTGAAACAACGGGTCCTCAATTTAATGGTTAAACCTGAAAAATGGTCCTCACTATGAGGGCTAGACAGGTACACACACACACACACACACACACAAAATCACTATAAATGTGAATGTAATTTGAAATATGCAGATGTCATTTATCTATTATTAATCTTAAATGTACCTCTAAAAGGCACAGTTAAATAATTCAATCTTGAGTAAATAAAAATCTGAGTAAATAAAATATTAGAAAATAAGCAATTTCATTTGAAAAATATAGAAATTAAGGGTGGAACAAAATCCACGGTTCGGTTCACAGTTTCGTGGTCACGGTTTTTGGTTCGATATATGTTGACTGTTACACTGAAATCCCATAAAAATTTATGAAAAAAATCCCAAAAAATTTATGAATTGTAATTATTTTTAATGATCCGCGAAAACCCTGGATCATTTCCACATGTTTTGCTGCTTTGAATTTAATTATCTCGCGCATGCCCTCTACAATCTCTGGAGCACAGCGCGGCGGAGCGCTGACGGAGTATGTGGGATTTCGGGGTTAGCATGACATGTTGGTCATGTTGCTGTTAGCATAAACAAAACGTGTTGC
>NW_015150700.1:173966-177053 GCF_000732505.1 Cyprinodon variegatus
TTCTGATTTTGAGAACCAAATAACTTAACATGTATGTGGAAGGAATCTGGAGTACCCAGAGAGAACATGCATCCATGACAGGAACATGGAAACACGAGAACCCTGTTATTCAAATGATCCCTTTCACTATTATTCAGAGTATCGCCTCTATTTCCATGTATAACGCACCATTTCTGATGTAGAAATGTTTCAACATGAACCAAAAGCCCTCCATGGATGAATGAATATTATGATCCTAAAGAGCAAGTGGCAGAAAAATAGAAAAGCAAATAAAGAATTCAAATTATTGGGTTCTAAAAGGAAAAAAATTTGACTTTATCATCAGCTGTTTATTCATAATACATTTTATTTCAAAGGCGCTTTTCTAGACACTCAAGGTCACTGTACAAAGGATAAAAACACAATGAAAGAAAAAAAGTCAAAACACAATAAAAAGCATTAAAAAAATCCAAAGGCTGGGACATGGAAATTAATATGAAGGAGAATATTAAACAGATGAGTTTTGAGTTGTGATTTGAAATGAAGAAATTAGTCTGTGTTTGTAAGTAGGGCTAGTAAAGAGTTCCATAATACTCCAGTTGTTTAGTGTAATCAAGCTGCTCAGTTCTGTTTCTTCTTTTAAAGCTGAATCTATTTAAAATATATCTAGTCTCTTTGTTTTGTACCTTAAAGATCACTGAACATTTGGAGCGATCCCTTTTAAGACGTCTTCTGTAATGTTGGACACTGTTCAGTTCAAACTAGATTAACTGCAGTGTTTTAAAAGGGAGTCATGGCCTGGAAATCGGATTTTCCATGTTTAAAATATGAGTGTTTGTGTTGAAAATATAACTGAGCTGTTTTTTTTTCTCCTGAACTAATTAAAAAATATTATTTTTTATTATTTTTGGAGAACTGTACACATAAAATGACCGGTTTCATGTCAAATAACGATAACGGAAGAGAAATCCTGATTCGCTGAACCCAATCTACCTCTCAGCTTTCTTAGCAGTGACTGCGGTGGATTATTACTGGAATATTAACATTTAAAACAGAAACGGTGTGATTTTACCAACCAGAATAATTTGTTTGGTTGCATTTTTTTTATAATGTAGGAAAGAGTTCATAATTAAGAAAAATGTCACCCTGAAAAATATCAGCTTTCCTAAATCAGCCAAGATGCTTCTTGACATCAAATCCTGTGCTTTCCTTTTTCTCCATATGCTTAGCATCTGTTTTTCCTCCATTTCCAAAGAAGCGTTAAGTTTAATTAGCTGTATTGAGACTATAAGACAATATTTTACAACTTTAATTGTATTGACAATATCACATTTTCACAAAGCATATGCCTTTGATAATGAGTAACGGAAACGCTGTTTCAGTTGCATCTCCTGCTGTCGCTAATGGGACAGGCGCCTGTTTGCAGGTCTGTTGATGCTGAGGACTGGTTTTACTGGTAATTTTAGAACTAAATACTAAATCAATTAAACAGGACAACCAAGCTCCTCCCCCCATCTGTAAGGGAGAGCCCCGCCTCCCTGTGGTGGAAGTTAATTTACCGGGTTGTATCCAAGATCATCTTCTTTTGGTCATGATGCGATCCCGAGCGTACGGGTAGGAACGTAGATCTACTGCTGGTTTCATAAGTTTTATGTCAAAATGACAAACTGGGTTGTTAAAGTGAGGCTTCTGTCTGGAATTATTTCCATTTTTCAATTATATTATCATAGTCTTTAAAATACCATAACCAGCACATCATTCTCTATTTTGGTTGGTCTTTATTACATAATTTTAATGAACAGATTTTACTCCGTACATTTAGATAATTTTTAATGGAGTTTTGTTTCATTATTGTTGAAAACACAGGAGACATTTTGTTAATGGAAATGAAAAAAAATAATAATGCGATAGAGGAAAGTGAAACCGTCCCCCCTTCTCTTATTAAGGTGGACTTTCTTCTGGACTGATGAGCAAAGACTTTCTATCAGCCTTAGAGATATTTCCATTGGTCAATGAACAAGTGTGTGTTTTGGTTTCTGAGGGAAGAGCGTGGGATCCGGAAAATGAAAATTCCTGAAAAATTCCCTACAAATAGTTCCCACCAAAAAATAAATAAATAAATAGAACTGAAAATGACATCTGTCAAAAAAAAAAAAAAAAATTAAATATTTTATGAAATTTTGAAACATTTGTAAATGTTTCAAAACTTAAAACCAAACATGAGATAATAGCAAAATTACTCTCAAACCAGTTTTTAAGAAGCATTTCATTCCTGCATTTTTTTTTCCATTCTAATTTCGATATACTAAAACTGTTCTTTGCCAACAATAATGGAATAAAATTCCCTCTATATTTTTTACCTAATGCTTGAGTTGATGCATACCAGTTAGTTAAAACGATTGCTCAGGCCAATATACAGCGCTTGACACCATCAATGCTACAAGCGGGGCTCCCCTATTGTAATACTGCCTACTTAAGTTAGAAGACACACCGTCGTTGGCCAGGTCATGTGACCTAGAAGATCGTATCGCTTTATGGCCACAGGCTCTTATATAGTCATGGAGCTAAGGCTTTAGCTCTATGGTTTTTCCACCTGTTTGACGACTAGTCATGGCTAATAGAAAACGTGAAAGGAATTGTGCACGAGGAAAAACAAGAGTCCATCTTGGAAAGGAGTTTGTGCTCTGGCGCAGGCTTAAAGAATAAGCTGGATGTAAAACTGATTTTGTTCCTTAACTTTATTATTAAACTGGTAAGTAAACATTTTTCTCCTAGTATAGAGTCATATATCTTATTATTTACTGTAAAAATGTCCACAACTGGATATTATTTATTCTCCAGATGCACAGTATTTATATTGTAAAAAACTGTTTACAATGCAATATTTTTTTTAAACTATCACTTTTTCTGTTATTTTGATATATTTTTTTCAAGGTCCACATTTGCTTGGGCATCTTGCTGCTGTAACATCACGATTTCTCCATTGTAAGACAATAACAGGATTTTCTACTCTATTGTTTAGTAGAAGCAAAACATGTGCAGTTACGTGTCTAGTGCCCCTAGTGGCCAAAAGTTACATGGTGTGACTTTAATCTTGATTGTTTTTTT
>NW_015150700.1:177828-179630 GCF_000732505.1 Cyprinodon variegatus
CGTTACTCTTACCAGAGAAGTATTTTTGGGAACTCTGCTCACCTCTGGTAAGTGATCATATTAGGTCAATACTTTCGCAGGCTGAATTTCTGCATGCAATCCATTTAAATTTAAGATTTTGGTGAATCAGAAAACATATAAAAGTCAAATATGTAAATGCATAGCATAAAAGTTGAAAGTTTCAACAAAAAAAAAAAAAGGTCTGATTCTAATGAGGCTAATTTCCTCCAAAGAAACAGGATTATTATTTTTGCAAAGTATCACCCAACAGTAAATTACCTGTGCCAGCAGCTCACACATGCTGCCTCTACCTGATAAAAATGTGCTGCTCTGACGGCATTATACTTCTTATTAACCCCCCCCACACACACACACACATCAATCTGTTTTTATTCTGTTACATTTTTCCACGTTCTGGTATTTCCCCACATATGCTTATTCAATATCCAGGCGATAAAAAAACCAGCAAGACCTCAATTTGCCTTGAAACATTTAATCTCCAAAAGAAGAAAAACACGTCCACACAAAGCAGCGAGAAGCTAAGTAACGGCGCAGGGTCATTTGGCACCCATGAAGTATTGGTGAAAAATGGGTTACCATGGAGACTAATATGCTCCCAGCTGAAGACGGAGCGCTGTTCTGGTTGGACCGAGGGGAGCTGTGGGGCGCGGAGATAAGTTCACACAAAAGACACGCCATGTCAGCACACCTGTAATTAACATGTAGGGTTCAACTCACAAGAAATCATTAAAGGAAACACTTTGAACTAAAAACATCAAACTAGCTAAACAAATTCAATATGGAAAACATCAAAAGGTGGATTTAGGCTCCCAGCATGTTTGAGAAAGAACTGATTAATACGCTAGAAAAGAACAAAAGTTTTAACTTTGTTTATATTTAAATAAAAAAAAGGCTAAGATTTCATTTTTTAAAGCTTCCTGTATTGTTTTGGCTTTCTCACAAATACATGTTAATGGTTATGATGCTATAGTGCACCGCCCTTATTAAAAAGCCACTTTCCTTCTGTTCTGGACTTTAAGGCAGAGAGTTTATGGCTAATTTTATATGGGAAAAAAAAATAAAAATGCCCCAGGACTGTTCACTGACTGCGGCCAGTAAAACGAAGCACCTGCTGTTGGCATCATTTTAAAATTTAAGAGCGGTAATAAAGACATTTTTGTTGGATTTTTTTTTTCCCATTTAAGTTTGGGAACAAAAGTTTCAGTGTTCCACCTCCCTGAGATCCTACTAAATTTTATTCTCCTCCACAGATCACAGACCCACTAAAAAGCCTCATGCGTCATATTTCTAGTTTTCAGCAGTCCCGAACAATAAAAGACATCCAAGTAAAGACTGATGAACATTTACAGGCTTCCATACTTGCTCACGTCCATAAATGTAAAACTTCTGTTGGTTTTGATGTTATGGATCGGAACAGAGTGGAGCAGAACTGGGATATGAAAAGAAACGGATGCATTGAGTTTAAAAAAAGTCAAATCTGAACACAGTTGAAACCAACAGGCCATTCAAAATGGCCCTTCCCAGTGTAGTGGGAAAAAAAAAAAGTATTCAACTACTAACACCAGTTAAATAAACAGAAATCAATGGATTTCAGTCGATCGGCACTTTATTTTTATCTTTGCAAAGAGAGAACAGTTCATTATTCATCCCGTATTGCTTGGTAATCAGCCCTGTTCTGCCTGAGCAGCGTTCCTTTTCCTTTACTTACAATAACACAACGTTTTCTGAGTAAAAACTAATTGCATACACTTTTGTTAAACAGTAACATGTTTTATGAATAA